>NW_006773601.1:219651-228979 GCF_000442215.2 Lipotes vexillifer | reverse complement strand
CCGGGGGAACCCCCCCCCCCCCGTTAGTTTAATAGATATGCCATTGAACATTATGGAAAAAATGTCATGAAAAAACCACAAGTGTTCTTGCCTCCACTTGACAAAGCTTCATCTCAGATGATTTACTAATGAGTCAGTTAAATCCAGCTTTTCAATAGTGCCATACTTCCTTTCAGAACTTTTCCTTTTTGGTTGCTTGTGTGAAACCCAGGCCCAGCAAATATACATCACAATCCCCTTCCACCCTCCCGGCATGGGTGGGTAGTGCCCTGAGCACTATTCACTATTATTTACAAAGTTAGTTGTTCTGAGTTAATACATCAATATTTTTGTCTCAAATTTTACTTTACCAGGAATTTTTTTGGAGCTATTGATCCATGTGTGTGAAGAGGCAGATATAGTGCAATACAATGGTGACAACGAATGCAAATTCAATAAATATAAACTGCAACATATAAAGACCCTGAAGATACAGTTTAGTTGAGATAAACCGCTACCATCTTCTCCTTGATGTACAATGCGATATGTCCTGATAAACTCAATGTAAGTTGAAAATATCCTAAATCGACAATGCATTCAATACACTTAACCTAGCCTACCTTAACAGCTTAGCCTAGTCTACCTTAAACATGCTCAGAACACGTACATTAGGCTACCATTGGGCAAACTCATCTAACACAAAGCCTATTTTATAATAAAGTGTAAAATATCTCATTTAATTTATTGAGTACTGTACTGCAAGTGAAAATCAGAATGGTTATATGGGTCCAGAATGGTTGTAAGTGTCTCGGTTGCTTACCCTCGTGATCCTGTGGCTGTCTGGGAGCTGTGGCCGCTGCCCTGCCCAGCATCACGAGGGAGGATCATACTGCCCATCGCTAGCCCAGGAAATATCAAAATTCAAAATCTGAATACGGTTTCTACCGAATCCCTATTGCTTTTGCAGCATTGTAAAGCTGAAAAATCCTAAGTTGAACTATTGTACGCTGGAGACAGTAGTGTGAAAGTAAAGGGATTTCTATAAAAACCATGTTAATTAGTTTCAATGTCATAATAATACTACATTTCAAATTCGTGAAATGTTAGTGGACCAAATTTTTTACCCTCTCAGATGACTAAATTGTCTATAGTCAATTTAAGGGACTGTTAGGGGGAACACACTGTTCTTTGGGCACGAAGCAGAAGACCAGACTGTGTGTGGTTCCTCAGAAGGGCCTCTGGCGGTGAGCACAAGAGGTGGGCAGGATTCAGAACAATGACCAAAAAGAAACCACAGAATTTAAGGATAGAAGCAGAGATGGATTTATATGAAACTAAGTAAACTTGAGTGAGTGTCCCTTTGAAGACCTTACACCTAATTTTGTGGGGGGTTTTCCTAAAGAGAATTCCAAATAGTATATAAGCCTGGGCTTGTAAAACCTGGACCTGCCCTGAGTGGAAGGTCCTTAGAAATCACTAAGGTGGACTGTCTGATTTTTCAGATAAAGAAACTGAGGGTCAGAAAGGACAACTTGATGAGGTCAAAAAGTGGATGTCAATCATTAATTAAAAGTCAGCCTTCTTTGCACAGGGAACTCTACTTAATACACTGTCATAAACTAAATGGGAGGGAAGTCCAGAAGGCGGGTATATCTGTAAGTGTAAGGCTGATTCATTTTGTTGTGCAGTGGAGGCTGACACAACATTGTAAAGCAACCATACTTCAATAAAAATTAAAAAAAAAAAAAAAAAAAAGTCAGCCTTCCTGTGTTCCCTGTAGAAAGGACTGCATTGTACTACTTACACTGCAATAACTACCCCGGCCAGGCCCATAGGTTCCTTCCCAGGGAAACTGCCCCACTCACAGCCTCTGCTGAAGGAGCAACCCCAGCCTGTTTCCTGAGGAGGAGGAGCTTTGTGGTTTACCCTGTGACCCTGCCCCTCACCCCCACCTCCATGCCGTCAACACAGGTGATTGGCCCTGGGGTTGACACCTGACCCAAGGGAGTCATTCCATCTGGGTCAATAACCTGGGAGGCCATCTGGTATAAAAAGCTCTGCTCAAACACAAAAGACTTTGATGAACTAGCCCAGTCAAATTCTCTCTCCTGGAAATCTGAACTGGGGAATATGGAAAGAGACAGACAATTAGCAGTAGACCCAGAGAGTGGCTGTGCAGTCAGCTAGGAAGCTGTGAGTTCTGTCTGCTGAGGGTGAGATAAGATAAGCCAGTTTTCAAACCCGGAGGGACCCTCTGGTTCTAGAGTCTTTGAGGTGTAGTTGCATTGCTCTTCCTGAAAGCCCTGGCACGGTGGCTCCGGTGGCTGCTTTCTTTCCAGCTTGGTCCTCATAACCCCTAACCCCATGCTGACCACCACCCCTGGGAGAGCACCAGATCCTTGAGCAAAGTGCTGGTTCAGCAAAAACTCAACTCCCATGTTTTTGAAAACCTTGATAGCAAAAAGTGGGAAATGACATTCCAAGTGAGGTCTGAATTCATCTTTGAGGAGAAATTGCTCCTTTGTCCTTGAGGAAAGCACTTTAGCAGGTCTTTGATTATTCAGAAGCAAGAACATATTCTGGAAAGGAGACAGAATGGAGAGAGAAGGAGCTAACGTACTCTGCATTATAAAGTAAGTGCTAATCTTCCTGGTGGGTGGATTACATCTCTAACACAGCTTCCCCTTAGGCAAGTAAGACTTTTCTCTGAGAACCTCAAGAACCTCCCACACTCCCAAGTGGGAGAGTGAAGCTGTCGCTGTGACATGGGGTCCCGCTGGGTCTGGAGGAGAGGCATCCTCCTGAAGTGGACTCTGAAGGTACCTGGTGGATGAATTCCATCAGGAGTCACACATCTGCATTATAATTCTCTTCTGTTACAGTATGACAAGGGATGACCTGCAGAAAGTGCCTGGCAGACTAGAGGCTGACAGCTGACTAAGGACACAAGTGTCAGCCACAGCAGATTGGAGGAACACAGCATTCCTATGGAATTCCCGAGGATGCTTGGGCTGGGACTCCTGGGAAAGTCCTGTACCTCCAGGAAAAACGGGAAAAGGGTTTGGGGCACCATTATTGGACTGTTAAAGTGAAGCGTGACCACTATATTTGGGAAGTGAATGAGACATCTGGGTTTCACATGGTTTCAAAGAACCTCATGAACATGGTAAGTAAGTAAAATCACCATTTAGTGTCACCTATAAAAACAAAGGAAGAGTTTTTAGGTATGAATAAATGCATGTATATATAAAGAATAAGTATATGTACATCCTTTTTTTTTTTTAACAAGCATCAGAGAATTGATTCAAACAGAATTAAACAATTAGGAAACATTAATTCACACCCTAGAGATAGGATAACCTCCAAAATTGGCTCTGGAAGTCCTAAAGGACTGAAATTCTTTCCAGTTTCCTGTGTTACCATTCTCAGCCTATTGCCTTTAAGGGTGCCATTAGCTGGCACCCTTCATGGTCCCAGGAAGGCTGAGGCAGTTCCAGGGGTCACATCCAGACATGATAATATCCAGGTAAGGACAGGAGTGGTCTTTTATTTTTTGGCCACACCACGCAGCTTGAGGGATTTTAGTTGCCCAGCCAGGGAATGAAACTTGGCCTTCGACAATGAAAGCAGAGTCCTAACCACTGGACCGCCAGGGAATTCCCAGGAGTGATCTTTTTCTGAGTATCCTTCTTAGGAGCAAGGATATTTTTCACAGAAGGCTTCTTACCAACCTGACCAACGTCCTCTCACTAGCCAGAATTGGGTAAGCTACAAATTCTTAAAAACCATTTAGTGTCTGGCTTCCCTGATCTTTTTCTGAGTATCCTTCTTAGGAGCAAGGATATTTTTCACAGAAGGCTTCTTACCAACCTGACCAACGTCCTCTCACTAGCCAGAATTGGGTAAGCTACAAATTCTTAAAAACCATTTAGTGTCTGGGCTTCCCTGGTGGTGCAGTGGTTGAGAGTCTGCCTGCCGATGCAGGGGACATGGGTTCGTGCCCCAGTCCGGGAAGATCCCACACGCCGCGGAGCGGCTGGGCCCACGAGCCATGGCCACTGAGCCTGCGCGTCCGGAGCCTGTGCTCTGCAACGGAAGAGGCCACAACAGTGAGAGGCCTGCGTACCGCAAAAAAAGAAAACCCATTTAGTGTCAAAGAGAGTGAAATTATCAAGACTGTCTTCGACCAGTGGTTCCCAAGCTTGTGCATACATCAGAATCACCTGGAGGAGCTTATTAAAACACAGGTTGCTGGGCCCCACCCCCAGAATTTCTGATTCAGCAGGTCAGAGGTAGGGCTCAAGAATTTGCATTTCTAACAAGTTCCTAGGTGATGCTGATACAGCTGGTTGGGGACCACACTTTGAGAACTACTGTCTTAAGACCAACCATTTGGAGTAAAATGGATGTTGGGGCATCAACCAAAAATGTCTGCCAAAAGAGATAACTTTGTCAGAAGAATATTTTGTATATTCTGGAATGAAATATTTCTAAGAATTTTCTTTTGAAAACTAAAGTTTCCGTAAGTTATGTATGTGACAAACAATACTGATTGTGGTCTACCACAAGCCAAAATATGGAAGTAGAACACAAGCTAATGGCCTATGGCAGAAAATGTGGTTTGAGCAAATGTCACCCATTGCCACAAACATCCACCCATCCTGCCCTGCACACTGTGCTACCCCACACCCCTTCCCTTGCATACTTCTATTCTCTTTTTTCCAAGGCTGAGGCTGTAGCAGTATCAACCGCCTACTTGCTGAATTGACACTGACCTCAGTTTTTCTCTTGGCAGAGGAGACAATACGAGCAAAGGAATGAGAATAAGAAACAGCTCATTGTTTGGAGGAAACTAAGCACCTTGATATTTTTGCAGCATAAGATATGAGGCTGGAATTGGTGTGAGGTAAGGCCCTAGATTTGGACAAGAGCAAAACCACAGTGGGCTTTGCGGGATGTTGAGGAGCGTGAACTTAATACTATGGCCTCAGCAGCCACTGAGCAAAGATTGGTTGGATTTGGGTTTTGTTTAGATCACACTGGGTAGTGTGGAAGGCAGACGTGAAGCAGGGAGGCATGGTAAAAACTAGAAGTCCAGGAGAGCTCGAAGGAGAGCCAGAATGGTAGGCTTACAGAAAACATGGATCTGGGAAATATTTAGAAGGTCAAAACCTACAAATCTGGTGATCTGTTGGCCATAGAAAGTACAAGAAAATAAGGCATTCAGATATTCCTTAGGTTTTTAACCTCAGTGAGAATAAAGAAGTGAGCTGTTATGGGTAAGGTGAGGGGGTAGTGATACAGGGGAACAAGGAGATGAAATCAGTTTTAGATGCCCTGTATTTATGTTCTGGCCCATCTCCTCATAAACGTATAGATGCTCGACTGGTAGGTAGGCATATTAGGATGGGTTTGAGAGAGAGGGCTAGATGAGAGAGAAAGATATCAGAGTCACCTGTAGTTGAATCAGGAGCACAAATAGATCACCCAGGAAAATCATGAAGGTTAAAAAGAATATTTAGCCAAAAATAGGACCCTGGAAAGGCCAACATTAACATGGTAGGCAAAGGAGGAGAGAGCAATGAAAGAGAGCAAAGGGAGGAGGAAGGCTAGGGTATAGAGTTTCAGAAAGTCAAGGTCATAGCGTTTGAGGCAGGAAGGAGTAGTCAACATTGTAAAATACTGTAGAGAAGAGGGTCCTTAAGATAAGGCCTGAAAACTGTTGATAGGATTTGGAATGGGGAAGTCATGAGATTTCAGGAGAGTAGCTGGGCTGAATTACAGGGCAGTGAAAAAGTGGAGACTTTTGTTCTTGCTGTTGAGAGTTTTGATGGGAAGGGCATGGTAAGAAAGCAGATAGTACTCACTGAAGTAGGGGGCATGGTCACAAATTGAGGAGGGTTATGAAGGTTTGGGATAGTCAGGAGAGGAAACTGTCCTTTAGGTGTTCTGGGAGGGTTGGCACTGTACTTGGGGCTCTTTCATTTTTCAGAGCATTTTGGTAAACACAAATCCAGGAAATAATATATATTTTAAATGAGTGTGCCACTGGGTCTCAGGATTTGTATAATGCTTAAAGGAACAGATATAGGTGCATGTGGCAGAGTGCATTTTGCAAAAATGGCCGCAGTACTATTTCCAGTCACACATGGAAGGGGCTTTGTAACTAACTGCCTTAATGAATAGAAGGCAGAAGTGACGCTGTATGACTTCTAAGGCAAAAGGCAATGCAGCTTCCAGCTGGCTCTTTATCTGGGGATGCTACCATGCTGTGAGGAAGGCCCAAACCGCCCACTTGTCTGATGCTTGATGCTGGTTGCTGGCTGGGTTCTAAGGGCAAGCATCCTGAGAAAAAGAGCTAGTCCAAAGCTGCATTGTCCTTTGCCTTGGAAGTCACAAGGGTCATTTCTGTCCCCTGTCTGAATTCCTGACCCACATAATCTGTGAGCATGATAAATGGATGTTTTATTCTACTAAGTTTTGGAGTAATTTACTCAGCCATAGTAACTGGAACAGCATCCAAATATCCAATCAAGTAAACATGACTATTAGGGAGAAACAAGATATCCTTGTATCCCAGACACAGTCATAAGCCATATTGAAAGTTATTGTTCTGATCTCTCTTGAATACAAGATATTTTTATTCACTTCCCAGACTTCAGCTTAAATGTACCCTAAATGTCTATGTCCAAAGCCACAACTTTATCCCTAAAGTGGCCTTTATTCAAATACTTTCCTAACTCTAATTTTTTTAAACTATTTCTGTATTTAGGATAATTAATATTTTATAACACCTAAATAGTTTCCCAGTGTGCTAGCCTATTTTCAAAAGTAATTTTTTGAGTCTCGATACTACCCTTTTCTACCCTCGAGCAATAATGTAGACACACACACACACACACACACACACACACACACCACTTATTTTTAAAACAAGCCTTTCCAATATGTCACCAGGCATCAAGAAAGGTACAGTATCTCTACCTCTGCCATAGAGGAAACCATAAAAAATACTGTGTTTATTCCAAGAAGCACAATTCTGAAATAATACAGGTCAAACTGTGAGGAATTACCTGTAAAGTTTCTAGAATGATAAATCATAAGTATTCTTCAATGTCTCTAATCCACAGAATCTTAAAAAAATAGATGTTGAAATTGTTTTGCCTAAATAACAGAGCTAAAGTATTTTTCAGATCATTAAAGAGTAAAATAATTAAAATCCTCTTGGTAATTTCTAAGAAATAGTTAAGCAACGTCTAAGAAAGCACATATACATGAAACTGTATTTTAAAACACTAATCATGGTTTCTGTTTAATTTCTATTTTCCATATTTTAGAGCTCAAATGCAGAAAATGGAGATAATAATACTCTTTAGTTCTTGGGATATTATTTCTTTTCTGTTTTAGATTTTGAGCACATTGACAATTAAAGAGGGAAAAGTACAAGGTTTTCTTATTCTCCCAAAGAGTAAATACTAAGTATATCAACAGTGCACTCCTCTGCCCCACGCCGACCTTGACATCACCAGAAACTTCCTACCTCCAAGATCACCAATCAAATACCATCCTCTTTGATCACAGCTTCCCATCTTCAAGACTCACTTTCTCAAGAACACCCCAGTATAATAGCTAATAGCCAGGGCTCCATTCTCATTGATGCTTCAGATCCACTGACCCCTGTCCTCACTTTCCTCCTTGTCTAGCTTGGAATGTATGGGCATCATCTCAAACACTCTGGCTACTTTGGCACTTCTCGTTTCTACTCATGTCACAGCTTCCTAGAAAACTCCAACCATGGGAGGAACCAACTCTGAGTGGAACCACTCTCCTATCTTCTCCATGTCTGTGCCTGCAGCAACATGTGTGCTGCTGTAGAAAAATCAACCACTGGGACACAGAGGTATTATCTTGTAACTGCATGAGTAACAATACAAGTATCTCACGTGGTGCCTGTGTGTGAACTGGAACAAGACATCCCTTCCTCAAGACACTTGGCTTCTCTGTCAGAAAGCTGTGGTGGTATCTTGATTTTGCAAGAACAAGGTAATTTACTGGCATCTGCCAGAAACTTGCCATAACAACTATATAAATCTATGATGTTTATGATGTGAACAGTTCCCCTCTGAGGTATGGCAACCTTGTGCAATGCCTGCACAGCTGTACACAGTGGCCCTGATGACTACCCTCATTCAGGCACTCATGCCACTAAATGTTTCTTTAGTCAAATATATCATGCCTTTGCCTGACTTCTTAAACCCAACTCTTCTTTTTTCCCTTTATTCTCAGGGGATATCTATTCCTGATACTTCAAGAAAACTGGAGCCACCATATGGGAACTCCCTAATTTTCCTATTATCATATCCACAATCTTTCCATCATTTACACCCACCCTTTCCCTCTTTCATCTTCCTACCAAGACCAGTCCCTTTGTGTGGGCTCTGTATTCCAATCCTGTCGATTCTCTCATGGAATATGTCATGATTTTAAATTCTGTATTCCTCTATATGAAATAGTTACTGCATGCCTATCTCCCTATTAGATCCACCCCCAGGGCAGGGATCATGTCTGTGTGGCTCAGCACTGGATCCCTAGGGCTGTGTACAGAGTAGGGGCTCAAAAGATTTGTCGAATGGCCAAATGCTAACACCTAAAGGCACCTGCTAATTAAAGTATTGCTCTTCCTCTTTCGTTACAATGGATTGAATGACAGTATTAATGTAAGCTTGTGAAGAGTAAGGCAAGCCAGCTTGTCCAATTTATGTAAAATAGTACCATGTCATGAGATGGCCAGATAGCCAGGAAATGCCTTGGGGGAACGTTACATGTTGATATCTACACGTTTATACCTATTACTTACATAAGTCTATGATTTGATTTTCTTGAAATTGCTGTCTCTTATTAAGCTGCATGCCCTCAAGGTTGCCTAACATCAAAGTATCCTGCAGAAGTACAGCGCAAACCTAGCCCATGGCTTCCAACCGAGGTTTAGCGGTGGAAAGACAGGCGGGAAAAATCTTAGAAGCAGACACACTGCTGGTTTTGAGCATGCATGTGTTGCGTGTGTGCTCTTACACACGACACACAGAGACACACACACAAACACACACACCATCTCTCCAAAACATGGCAGTTTCTCTAGCTTTCCTGTATGAGGGTAGTCATTAAAATGCTTGTTTTTTCTTGTTATCTTCCCTAAACATAAGCAGAGCCTTAGTATCCAGCAGTAACTTCGAGCTTATTTCCTGCTGTCTTCCGGCCAGAAAGCTTGGCTGGTATGACTGATCTCAAAACCAGCTCTCTACTAAGTCAAGCTCGGGCTGAAACGGACACTAGATTTGGAGTCAGCAGG
>NW_006773601.1:216203-219500 GCF_000442215.2 Lipotes vexillifer | reverse complement strand
AGCAGGAAGGTAGGTCTATGCCCAGTTCTGTCAGGCTCTTCGATGTGACCACGTGTGAACCAAACTCTGGAAGTCTCTGCTTCCCTCCTTATAATGCCTCTCTCACAGCACACAGGCTGTGACTGAAAAAGTGGAAGATGAAGAAAATGGAATGCTCAGAGTGTGAGTAGTTATTATTAGAGATCCTTCCTGCATCTGGCTTATGCAATTTTAACTATGATAGAAATACATTTAGTTTAGAATAAAGTGGCAAGTTCTTCCAAATTAGATGGAACTTCATGTCCCCATGAAGTTCTGGGATGATAGGAATCTAGGGAAATGCCATACATGGACTCTACTACTCATCTGAACACTAAGCCATCACACATATTCTCTCTCTCTGATGAGTGTATGTCTTATCTCCCCAACTAAACTGTATAACTGTTCCAACAGGGTCACTCAATAATTGGTCAGTGAAATCACTGAAGGAAGATCAAAGAATGAAAAGTAAGCCTAGAGCTTCTGCTGACATATAGCCAGTTGATTTATCTTTGAAGTGAGTGCTTTCTTTGTAAGTGAAACTTTTTGCTCCAGAATCAAAGCAAAATGGTAAAAAAAAAAACCCACAAATATTGCCACAGAGAAGGGAAACATCTAGGCACCCATGCTGAAATGAATCTTAAAACATCTCCTTTTAAAAACCTGATTCCTTCCTTGAATCAACATTCCCATTAATTTTGTAGCTTCTGTTCTTCATAGAATGGTCAGTCTGTCCCTCTGGGAGACTTTTTCTAGGAGATTGGTGGGAAGGGTACCAGAATTCTGACCAGTGTTTCAAGGAAAAACTCTGCCTTTAGAGAGGGAAGGCCATATGATGTGAAAAGGACAAGGTAGGGCTTGCTGGTCTGATTCACAGGAAGACGATGAGTAACAGTAATGTTGTCAAGTGCTTTTGAGAAAAAGAATTATCCTCTAAATGACAAGGGATTCTCAACTAATGCACAAACAGGTATATAAAAATGCTTGACAGAATACATGAAAAAGGAACATGATTTCTAATTGGAGCAGAGATTGGAAAAAAACAATAAAGGGTACCAATTGGAGTCACAAATCTGACACAAGTTCCTCATAGGGTGTACTGGGCCCGATCTAGAGGAAATATGTACATCTCATTATTAAGTGGAAACGATGCAGCCAGATAAGGTTAATGGAGTACCTACCTCTTCGGCTTAAATGTTAAAGGCTTTCCAGATCTCTTCACTAGAAAAACTGCAACTCTCATGTGGACAGATACACACTTAGATCTAAAGGGGACACAGCAAGATCATCCACTGGCTCCCACATCTAAAACATCCAAACACGTCTACCTCTTACGGCTTTAAAATCTACAGAAAGGGGGGATGCTTCTCAGCTCCCTTAGGACTCTCCCTACATGAATAATTTCTTCAGGATCTTTATCACCAAGTAGTGCTGCAACCTGGTCTGATAATACAGCCTGAAGAGCTTTAGTTTTACTCTGAGGGAGTGTGGGCCAGCACTGGGTAGACAAAGTGGGCACGGTCATGGAGAACACAGAGGGTTGGGAGGCTAAAAGATAACCACAGTAGATCCTTAAGCAGAGACGCAGCATGACAAGACCGCTGTTCAGAGAAGCTATAATTTCGGTTCAGTGTGTGTGTGTGTGAGTGTGTGTGTATGTGTGTGTGTGTGAGAGAGAGAGAGACAGACAGACAGAAACATCTGTTAGGAGATCTTTCATTAAAGCCCCAGGTGATGCAAGTCCAAGACTGGGTGGTCACAATGAGAAGCAAGAGGAAGGGACCAATGCAAGGAGACTTTTGACAGGATTCTGAGCAGGATACGATGGCTGACAGGACAAAGGGGATGACGCTTGGGAATGAGTCAGGTTTTGAGTTTGGGGCCTAGAAGACTCTGGTAGGGCCAGTCAACAAACGTGGTAAGTTGTAAAAAAACAAAAGGCCTGTCTGGGGAGGAGACTGGAAGTCGAGAGCCGGCAATGTCATGTTGAGTAGTTGGGACACTGTAGTGTGGCCTGTGAGGAGACCCGAGTGTTTCCCCGAAGTTCTCATATATCTTAAGTGAGAAATCAGGCTTCAACAGAGAGAGATCTTTCAGTCCACACTGAGATCGTGGAACTGAAGTCATGAGAGCTGGTCAGGTTGCTTAAAGAATGTGAGCAGGGTGAACAGAGGACCTGATGAAGATTTTGAGGAATTGCCCTGTTAGTCAGTTCGAGACAGAAAAGGCACCAGTCAGCGGGATGAGGGAAGGAGAAAGGAAATGTACCAGAAGAAGCAGAAGAGTGAATAGCTGAGAAGTTAATCATTTCTCCTCTATTTCCGAGACTTTCGGTGTAGTTCCCTGCACTGGTTTGAATCATGTGTGTGTCCACTTTTCTTCCCGACTGTCTGGAAACCTCTTCAGGGTAGGGACCCTGCAACCCTACTCTGTCCCTTCAGTGTCTATCTGATACACCTCCTCGATAGAGAAGCAGCCACAGAGAAAGCCAAGTGTCAGGGGCACAGGTGGAAAGGTAGTAACACTGCTTATTTTGTGTGTGCTTGATTCCCCGGCAACAAGAAAGCCAACAGTGATGAGGTATCGCTTCACATCTACAAGTCCTGCTCTGGACTTCCTCTCCCCTGATCCAGTCTCCCCGATCCTCCCTCCTTTACAAACCCTTCTACCCTGTCCTCTGCTGTTCTAGTCAAGGGAGAAAGAACTCCTTCCCATCTCCTTACCTCTTAATGTTTTAAGGGGAGGCACACAAAAACATCTCATTACAGATTTAGGCTGTATCCTACCCAAAAAGGTAAAGTGGGGTTTTTAATACTGGCCGTTTCACAGAATTGTTGAGAAGCCTAGTAAAGTAATGCATGCAAAATTTCTTGGCCCAGGGCCTGGCCCAGGATGTGTTAACCATCACTCCCCTCACAGCTCATCTTGCATATCTAGCACCGAGCACACAGTCATGGCTCAAACAACAAACGAATAGTTTAAGCTCAGTTATATAAAGGCGCCATCACTCATCACAAAGGCCTCATGTTTGGGTGACTGTAAACCACCCATACACATTCAAAAACAAGTTCCTCCTAACTACAGATTTCTCTTTTATAAAGGAGATACATGCTTTTATTTGCAGTCTGAAACAGATATTCCGTGTTTTGACAAAAATGTTAGAAAACTGGAATGAAGTAGAAATAAGGTTAGAAATATTTTAATCCAATCTGACCCTCCCACCACACACTGTAGATAAAAATAAATTAAGAAAGCAGGGCAAAAAAAAAAAAAAAAAAA
>NW_006773601.1:209233-216193 GCF_000442215.2 Lipotes vexillifer | reverse complement strand
AAAAAAAAAAAAAAAAAAAAAAAAAAATAAAAAAATGTTTTAAAAAAAAAAAAAAAAAAAAAAAAAACAAAAGCAGGGAAAAAAAAAAAAAAAAAAAAGCAGGGCAAATGAGAAGGATTTGCTAAATATTTGAGATAAAGCAGAGTGTCCTGTTTGGAGGGTGACTTGGAGGTAAGGCTCTTTAACTTCTTTGAGAGCCTTTAGCATGTCTGAAGGAAAGAAAAATACATTAGAACAAGTACAAAATACTACATTAGAATCATTACAAAGGAGCATATTAACCTAAAAGTGAATTCCTGGAAGTTCTGGGTTTTAAGCCAGGCTTAGGGAAGGTAGTGGCCATAAATTGACAGGAAGGAAGTCAAGGAAGAGACTTCCTGTTTGGATGATACAATCAGGAAGGGCAGGAAAGTGGGATGCTGCACTCGCCATGTGAAGGTTGATAAATACAAAAGCGGTTTTGAGGAGAATCAGAGAGATGAAACTGACGAGGTATAATGTAAAAGGTTCTGAAAGAACACATGGATACAGGAAACTGGATTTAATACAGTTGTCTACTTAAGGCCATTTTAGATTCTTGGACGTAATGCAAGACTTTCACGAAGATTTAAGCCACAGTTGGGAATACTGGTTGAGTTTCAGCTGGAGATGCTGGGCCCCTCTGCTATGTGTCCAGTTAACCAGTATACCTTCATGGTTTGTCATGTTTTTCTACTTTCTCACTGTTAATGGTTATTTTTCAGGAAATCTGCTGATAGCATTGGCTTCTACTTTTGTAACTGCAGATTTCTTCTGGACTAAAGTGCAGTGTTTCATGTCTGATTTATTTTTATCACTGTTCCCTTCTATCAATGCAAAAAATCAGAAATTTCACTCACTTTCATGGTCAGTGAGTATAGTGGATGAAAGCCTACATAGCATATGTTCCAGTGGTGGGAAATTAATCTTTTTTGGAAATAGTCAGTGTGCTTTTCTGTTTGCCTGTCCATGTACATGACCATCTCCATTGTCAGCCTGGGGCACAGATCTGCCTGGGATCTGTGGGAGGCTGTTCGTTTGGACTGTTACCAGAGAAATACAGAGAGAAAGTGGTACTTTCCAGCTCCTGACAGACCAAATGAGGTTTTCAAGTCTGCAGCAAGATAACAAGTTTGAAATTCACTTTGCTAGGCAATAAAGCACTCCACAGTTTTTCTCTCCCACTTTAGTAGGTGGACTTGATCACACTTTTCTTGTGGTTGGAAGGGAGAAAGCCTGCCCATCCTCTCTGACTGGGCGGTCCATCAGGGAAGTGTGCAGGGACACAGGGGGCCCAACTTTGTTCCAGGGAGGGAAAGCGCTGGGGGAAAAACTAAAGGTAGAATGTGGTCTGCCCCACCACCTGCTTGGGAATTTGCAAGACGGTTACCTCTCAAGTCTGTCTGTAATCTAAATAAGGTCAGCTGCATCCAAGTAAAGCAATGAATGCAGTTGACAATGGAGGGCTGAATTCAGCTCCCTAGTATCTCCCTGGGCTCTCAGGGTGTGGAAAAGAAGAAATCTAGAGGATCTCACATGCCCTGTGGAAGGAAAAGGAAGGTGGTTAAGGGAGCTGGTTAGTGTTCTTTCCGGGGAGTGTTCTTGGCTCCAACTGGGGCCAAACTGGAGCCTAACATAGTCTGAGTTGCCATTAGGGTGATTCATCAGGGGAAGGTGGCTAAGGCTCCTGGAACGTTGCCAGAGCAGAGGAAACAGACCAGGCGTTAACCCAGGCACGGGCTTCAAGGACACCATCTCCCTTGGCCCCTCTAGGACATAGTCAGCCAATGCCCTCCGGGGCAGGATAAGGGGGGTATGAAATTCTAAAAGAGCATCCCAAAAGGGACTATTTCAACCAGTGCTAACAGGAAGCAGAATTTTGAACAGACTCAACATTTAAACTGAAGCAAGAGAGGCTATTTAACCTCATTTAACTGACAAGTCCAGAAGTTCCCACCACACATGCTCAGAAAGAAGCTGCTTTGGGTCTAAAAAATAAGATGTATGGATACATGTGACAACCCCTTCCCACCTGGCCCTGCCACATTCTGTGTGACAATGAGGAAGTTACTTAACCTCCTTAAACTTCAGAATCCTCATCCATGAAGAGGGGATCATAGTATCTACCCTCTAGAGAATTCTGATGAGCCTATTCATATAAAATACTTAGAATAGTAGCTGGCACAAGATAAACTTTTAATAATATATTTGCTAATTTTGTCACCATTTCTACTGATACATTCAACTTCAAAGTTTCTGTTGTCCTATTCAAGAGTGTCTGCACATCTGTCAAGAAATGTCAAAGCACTCTGTTCCTGAAATTCTTCATTTTTGATTTCACAGCCTCTAACGCATCCCCACAAGCACAGGATGTCATTCTGGGACAAATGAGAAATTCTGTTTTCACACCATCCGTGACTCTTTCTCAACATCTTGGTACTCACGGCAGGAAGTAACTCAAAGCCAGGACGTCATTGCTCATGAACAATGTTAGCTGTAACAAACCACAGAGTAAAACGACGGCAGTGTTGCAGGACCTGGTGCTGGAGACTTCTCTGTCTCAGGCTGATCTAGTCCTAAGAGGACGGACCAGCTACAGGCAATAGTCAAGCCACATGAGCGACGGCAGTGTTGCAGGACCTGGTGCTGGAGACTTCTCTGTCTCAGGCTGATCTAGTCCTAAGAGGACGGACCAGCTACAGGCAATAGTCAAGCCACATGAGCGAGGAACGATGCAGAGGGGGAGGATTTATTTGTGATGCTGGAGGCTTTTTTTTTTTTTTTTTTAACATGCATATCGGGACATGAACAGTGCCAGATTGCTCCTGGAAAATTCCCTGTATTTAACGTGTGTAAATTAGTTCTCGGAACTGTTTGCTTCCTGCTCACAAAGCAGCATGATCCTGAGTAATCAACTCTAGATATTAACTAACCTGAGGCTCCGTCCCAGCTCTTTCAGTTTTCTGAGTCAACCAGAAGAGCATTAAGGAAAGTTTAGTTGAAACGGGAGAAGAGATTTAATTAGCAAGGTTAATATTGATTGTAGATGAGCAAAGTAAGTGTATTTGAGTGTCTGTGATATATAAATCTCTAGGCTCTAGGGTTTAAGCAAACATTTATGATGAGTACCAAAAAGCACCATAATGCTTAGTATAGTAGAATTTGGGTGGTTTCATTTAAGTGACTTTTCCATATAATTCAACTTTATTTTTTAAAACAACTTTAAAAATAAGAAATCTTCATACATTCGACACCTGTCTTCAGGGATATCTTGTCTTGTTAAACAGAGCAAAATCATCTTTTTTGATGGATCACTCATCATTGGAGCATCAGTTATTCCACAGTGGTGTGCTGGGAAAATATGTCTCAAGGTGTGATCCATGGACCCCAGGCAAGGAAATCACCTTGGAAGCTCATGAAATATCAGACTCAGGACTTCCCTGGTGGCTCAGTGGTTAAGGGTCTGCCTGCCAATGTAGAGGACATGGGTTCGATCCCTGGTCCAGGAAGGTCCCACATGCTGCGGAGCAACTAAGCCGGTGTGCCACAACTACTGAGCCTGAGCTCTAGAGCCTGCAAGTCACAACTACTGAGCCCGTGCACCACAACGACTGAAGCCTGTGCGCCTAGATCCTATGCTCCGCAACAAGAGAAGCCACTGCAATGAGAAGCCCGCGCACCGCAAGGAAGATTAGCCCCCGCTCACTGTAACTAGAGAAAGCCCGCGTGCAGCAATGAAGACCCAACGCAGCCAAAAAAAAAAAAAAACAGACTCTTGGGTCCCACCTCCGGCTTCCTGAATCAGACCCAGGATTCTCCATGTCCAATTCACTTCTCAGAGGATTCTCATACACAACACAGGCCAGAGAGGCCCTAACTCAGGGTTAGTTGGGTATGTAGGAAAATGTCCTTTACTGAAAATGTGGCAGGAGGCCACCTATCTTTCTGTGCCTATTTGTTGTAGGGTCTCTGTTACTCTTCTCTTATGAGTACTAATCTTTCTGCAGTGTACTGGCTTTAAACCTACAAGCTGATACACAGGATCCTTGGCTGGGTGCTGGCCTTTGTGATGTCAACTTTCCATCCTTGAGCCTTATACCATGTGTTCAGGCTTGGGGGCTCTAGAAAGTATACTGCTGTGGGATTCAGGCACCTGGCCCCAAGGAACCCATGTGGAGACACCAGCCATTTTACTGAAAATTGCACTCACAGGATAAGATGGAACGGGAGAAATGCTAAAAGCCAAACACAGAACATGACTAGATGTTCAGAAGGCAGACAGATTGATGGGCTGGCTCGGTGAGAAGTAAAAAAAATCTGAACAACTCCTTAAGGGTACTGGTAAAAATGAGCCCTTGGGATCAGAGAAAATGAGAACAGAAGATGTGGAATGTGCTGGAAGAGGTAGCTGCTGCTTTAATGTGAGGCTGGGTCTCTTCCACCACAGAAACATTTTCTCCCACAGCGACTAAGCACTACGTAGGGATCCATTTATCGGATTTGGGAGGAACTCAAGGCAGAAGTGGTGGGAAGATCATTGACTGTGGAGTCAGAGGACTTGGGTCGAATACTGACTCACATATGTGGCTATGGGCAAGTCAGTCAGACCCATGGCGCCTCAGTGGTCTTAGCTGTGAAACAAGACAAAGAATTCATGCCCTCACTGAAGAGTTGTGGAGCTCCGATGGAGTAATGAATATGAAACAGCTTTGTAAACTGAAGACACCTTACAAATATTTAATCAGAAATATCCTGCACTGTATATATATTTAAGTTGCTGCTACATCTTATCTGTAAGACAGAATGCTGAGAAAAACCCTAGGCTGGGAAAAAATTCAAATATGTTAATTATCTTAACATAAATAAACCTATCATATTGTCCAATATGGAGCTTAAATATCTGCTGTGCTTTTGTATCATGAAAAAGATAGCTTTAAACAAAAAATGAACAGTACTTTCGACTTTTGCACAACTCATATTTAACATTCTCTGGAAATTGGTCGTTCTCATTTTCTTGATTGAAGAATAAGTGGAAAAGTCAATCAAGTCTTCATTTCATTTTCAAAACCCTCTTTCCTAACATCAATTTCTTAATGTCTACTTTACTTACATGATTTATTAGCTGAAATTGCAGAATGGTGGGGGAAATGGGAACATGCCAGGGAGAGAAGAGTGACAAGTAGGTCGATACAGTATACAAGAGGTTTGCCCAAACCTAAAATACACTACGGGTGGGAAAGAGGGAGGCTAACTTAGGAAACCTAACCATTGCCTGGCTTCACATCACTACTTTTAGTTGTTATCTTTTCATTATAAAGTGGAAGATGTGCAAACATTTTTTTAAGGCAAAGCTAGTTCTTTCAGCAGAGAATTAAAATTAAAAGCAGACGGAGGCCCGGATAATAAGTAGCAATAAATGCTTTTGCTGACATAGCTTCAATTTACAAATCACTGGCTTTTCCTGGCAGTGCTTGGGGAGGGAGGGTGAGGAAGTATTGCCTACACAGCCTGGATGAGGAAGACATGGAAAGCTTTAAAATTAAAGATGTGTTTCAACATCTTATTCTAAAACACTTGATTTATGGTGACCGTGATAAAATTCCAGTGAAACCTGAGTATGCTCTGCAGCCTCTGGAAACCCTGGGAGAGACTGTGTCCTTACGCCTTCCCTGTTGTATCTGATTTTGACCTGTATACTTCGTGAGTGGGAGCCCAGTCCATAATGTGTGCACAAAAATATGTGTGGTTTAGAATCTGCATGTATTTCCATTTTCTTCTACACTTGAGCAGTAGAACACCCTTGTGAGAATATGAAAAATAAACTAGTAATAAATAAATAATAGGAAGCCAAAGGGATGTAGATTGATTTATGGCAATTTATATTACTTCTTAAGAAATTTTAATGACAAACATAAATACTCTTGGTTTAGTTTCTAAAACCTGGAAGACTACCAGTAAAAAGGAACTGATAAAATTGCTAGATTTAGAGAAGAGAGTTGAGAGATGCTATAGGGAAAAATTTTCTCTGAGCCTGTTAAGTAGCATGAATGAGAATTAGAAGTGGATGACGAACACAGAACAAGTCATTGAAGGCAGCAGAAAACCCCCAAGGTAAGAGATCAAATATCAACCTATAGATGCTGCAACCCAACTCAAAGGCCCCAGCATGGGTGGGAAATGTGAAGACAATCCCCTCTGAAATAGCGGTCCTCTCCCCCTTTGACTCTTCTTTGGGAAAGAATTTTCTCTAAATTCTCACTTGGTGCAAAACACAGAATTCATTCCTTCTAGGACGCAATTGAGGGGCGGATGGAAAAAGTTATTTTTCTACTTTTCCACCTTTTCCCAGTCCCTTGAGGAGACGCATAACTGCGTATTCCAGTTCTCTTAGAACAGTGAAGCCTTTTAAAGGAAACTTTCTCATCTTTCTTGATTTTGGTGGTTTTCCCTCAGGCGTTGTTTTTGATCCTTTTATTCCTTGGTGACTTGGCCACCTCACATGACTCTCCCTGCTGATGGCTTTCGAAAATGACTTCACCCTCCAGCCTCCTCCATCTGGCTGCCTGTATGATATCACCTTTGGAACTCAGCTTCCCATCTTTGCCTCTAATGCCTGTCTTCTCTCTTCCCTTTATTATTATTATTAAAAACAAACCAAAAAACCCTCCTCATTTTTGTCAAATCAGGAGAGTTTTCTGTCATTATCCCTTTCCTTCTACCAAATCTTATCTGTTCCCACTCTAATCTCATTTATTCTCATTATTTTTTATACATATTCTTTTAAGGATAACACATGCCCATGGCAGAAAATTTAAAAAGCACAAAAAGGAATATAGTAAAACTCCAACCTCATTCTCATTTCTGCTTAACTCCTCTCTAATCTAGTCCCCTGCCCCAGAAGCAATTACTATTGCCAGGTTCTCCTGTATCTTTCTTTCCCTC
>NW_006773601.1:196294-209136 GCF_000442215.2 Lipotes vexillifer | reverse complement strand
CTTTCCCTAATTTAAAACAAACAAAAAAAAAAATTGAAAGGGTACAAGATTCTAAATGTAATATATTTTACTCCACTAACTTCTTTTCAGCTTTCTGTCTGTTTGAGAAATTTCTTCATTTATTTCCCATGCATTCATCTATGGGCTTTCCATATGGTTCTTCCTCCCTAGATGTGGGTATTTTTCAAGTCTCTGCCTGGACCTCTCAGAACATGAACTAATACCCATGAACTATTTTTGCTCATAAGAATGCAGAGTCCCATCTCTACAGGCCCAGGAAAAAAAAAAAAAAAAGATTTAAAAGAACAAAGCAGGAAAAAAAAAAAAACCCATCCCTCAATTTGTTTATATAATTAATCTATCTTGAGTAGTATCCCTTATTCCAATGTCAGCGGTCACCAGAAGAACCACAGTAAGGAATCAGAATCTAAATGACAATGGTTGTCTCAGAATCACAGCTGGGGAGTGAATTTAAATAGATGGATGGACAGATAGATGGGTAGTTGGATAGAAAGAGCCAATCAACTGTGAAGTGTTACCAAGCCCTAAAATCATATTTCATTTGATGAGAACAACAGAAGCCTGATTAATGCATGTGGGAATTTCATTTCAAAGTTATACCAATGGCCTTTCAAGGGCCCGCTTCTTCTAAGGGCTCCCCGAGTCCATGTAAAATTGGCCAGTGTAAGGTTTTAGGGCTCCTAAATATGAGTTTCATTTATCTTGTGTAATGATTAAGTGTGGGATAATTGTTGAATAGGAAACAGAATTTTTTCACTTGGGATAATACTCTTATACCCGGAATTGTCCTGAAAAATTTATGCTAGAAGGGTAAGCACATACACTTTGATGCTTTCTGTTTAAGGTTTTACTTTTACTAAAAACTCATTAAAGGAGGCAAAGGGAAGCCTTCTGAGAGGAGTGAGCTGAATCATGCACGCTTTAGTGAGCAGAGCTACTATGCCCAGGTCATATACTGGGTCACATGAGGGCCTCCCTGGCTAATTTCCCTCCGAGATTAAAATTACATCTGTTCCCTAGAAATCAAGGAATCATCAAATACCTTTTTTTTTTTTTAAATCTCAGAACTGTGAATGGAAAATACTACTGACTCATTCTTTTGATTGTTCAAACACTGAGGTGTGGATGGACTTGGACTTGAGATGAAGGAGATTCTGAGTTTTACTGACAGACAGGAAAACCTGTGAAACCACTGACAGTCTATGACTCCATTATTGGGCCAATACTGCTCGGATAAATCTTGTCAGGAATGCTTTATTAGGGGTTCACAAAAATAATTCAATCATTTAAAAAGTGGTATTCAAATTCTTTCAATATACCTTGATGACAAACTAACACAGAACCCAGGTGTTTTCCTAAAGCGATTGTGATTCAGAGCTTTCTTTCTGAAATATGAACTCTCCATAGCCAATTTATAAATCCAGTTAGATGTAAAAGTGACAGTTTAGACAACCATCAAGTCATTATTTTTTTCTGTCACTGAAAAGTCTGGTTGGAAAGAATGTATTTGAAGAAAATTCCTCTTAACTCTAATAAAAGTAACTTACAGTGCTATAAAGCTATTGGCATTCAGGCAAGAGTAGATACATTGCTCCTGTTTGAAATTAAATAAAATCCACATTCTATTTTGTGTGTCTAAGTAAACCACCATTTTGTAAAATAAGAATAATAGCATAGTGGAATAGATCCCTAAAGCATAAACATTTAAAAAGAGGGTGTTAAGTTAACCCACCAGGGTGCAACTGTCTTCTTTTATACTAAATTCTTGAAGATGGTAAAAATTGCAACCAAGTTACCATGAGGGAATAAGAGGACTAGCTGGGAAAGATGATATTTGAGCTGTTAACCAAAAGGAACAGGGTAATCTAGAGGGATATACTGACATGACAAACTTGGAGACAAACTATAGAGACAGTAAGTAGTATATCATACTACTTGAATACAGTAATTTTCCATTAAACCATAATCTAAAATGACATCTTCTCCGGGAGCTACCAAAAGGAGACAGAGGCAGATGGAATAGTCTGTGGTTTCAAGAAGGGGGGAGGGTGTCGTGGGCACCAGCCACCCCCCAAACCTGAAGCCAAAAACACAATGTGATGAAACATGGAAATAATGAATTCATCCGAGAGATTCTAGCTGCTGAGGCACTGAGAAAGCCATGGTTATAAGATTTCGATCTGGAACCTGATGGTTCTACTCAGTAAAATCTGTATGTTTTGTATATTATCATCCACGAAATTCTACAGACCAGGCTTGCATATGCCATCCAAGACATGTAAGTCTTAGGAAGAAAAGTCAGACAATCTTGCAAAAGGAAAACTATCTTTGGACTGGATCAGTTCACACTTTGATAATGAACTTTTGCCCAGAGACCATTCTGAAACTTGAGAGTTAAGCAAGCTTTTCCTTCAAACAGTTAGAGAAATGCCATATGTAAAGATTTTATACCTCTCTCAAGACCGAGGAAAAAAATCTACTTTAAGTTGACACGTTAGCTTTTACGGTATCACGTATGTCTATTTTTTTTAAGAGTCCAACTATTTACCATTCTTATAGAAATTAGACAATATGAATTATGAATTTTTTTTAAATAAGTGTATTATTATTTTTTTGGCTGCACTGGGTCTTCATTGTTGCGCGAGGGCTTTCTCTAGTTGCGACGAATGGGGGTTACTCTTCATTGTGGTGCGCGGGCTTCTCATTGCGGTGGCTTCTCTTGTTGTGGAGAACAGGCTCTAGGCGCACAGGCCTCAGTAGTTGTGGCACGGGGGCTCAGTAGTTGTGGCTCACGGGCTTAGATGCTCCGTGGCATATGGGATCTTCCCAGACCAGGGATCGAACCCATGTCCCCTGCATTGGCGGGAGGATTCTTAACCACTGTGCCACCAAGGAAGTCCCTGAATTATGAATTAGTATGTGTAGATAGTATCTTCCAAGATGATAACATCAAAATCAAATGACTCCTTGCTTGCATAGCCTGAGTCTCAATTTTATTCAATGGCAGGATTAAATAAAACACTAAAGAGAGATTATAACACTACAAATAAACTATATTTGTTTATTATGTATTTGGAATTAAAAGCAGGGTCTTGAAGAGTTATTTGCACACCAATGTTCGTAGCAGCATTATTTACAATAGCCAAGGGATGGAAGCAACCCAAATGTGTCCATTGATAGATAAACAGATAAATAAAATGTGGTGTATACATACAATAGATTATTCAACCTTAAAAAGGAAGGAAACCCTGCCACATGCTACGACATGGATGAACCTTGAGGACATTATGCTAAGTGAAATAAGCCAGTCACAAAAAGAGAAATACTGCATGATTCCACTTATATGAGGTAATCTAAAGTAGTCAAATTCCTAAAAACAGAAAGTAGAATGATAGTTACCAGTGGCTGGGGGAGGGGGAATTGGAGGGTGGTTGTTTAATGGGTATAGAGTTTCAGGTTTTCAAGATGAAAAAGTTCTGGAGATCTGTGTACAACAATATGAATATACTTAACACTACCGAGCTGGACACTTAAAAATGGTTGAGATGGTACATTTTATGATAAAAAACCACCTTCAACATGTACTGGAGGTGCTTATAAATTAGAGGACAGCAAACACCTTTCTGTAAAGGGGCAGAACATAAATATTTTGGCTTGGCAGACCACAGTCTCTGTCCTTAACTACTCGACTCTGCCATGGAATTGTGAAAGCCACAGAAAATAAGTAAATGAATGGGCATGGTTGTGTTAATAATAAAAACCTTACAAAATTAGGCAGCTGGCCCGTGGGCCACAGGTTTCTGACCCTCGCGAAAGTATGAATATCTAAATAAGAGACAAATATTAACACTTTGTAAACGCCAAGCGCGCCTCTACCCAAGAATTAGGAGTGAAACATTCTTGTTTTCCAGAGTCCAAGATTAGAGAAACAGCAAGAGGCCCAAGCAAATGCAACAAGACCATAACTTGCTTGTAGTAGGAGAACACTACACAAAAGGACACGTTAGCCCTGCTCAAGTGTATATACTTCTTTACTGATGAGCTTAATGATTTTAGAGCTTAACGATTTAGAGGAAAACTACAAATATTACAGCTGGAAGAGAGCTTGGTGATCATCTAGTACCTACCCTCTCCTTGAGTGGATGAGAAACTGCAGCCGGCTTATTACCCCAATCGGAGCTCTCACAGCTGGTGTAGGCAGGGCTGGGAACAGAGCATCCCGCCACCCCACTCTGAGGTCATGTTTCTTCCTCCTCTCTATTTCCAGTCACTAGCAGAAGCCAGCCAGCCATCAGCTCTGCAAGAATTAGCTGTTTCATGCATGCTTTTCCAAATGGTCTTGGCTTAACCCTGAAACTAATTTTTGCTCTTCACCAAGTTCAGTGGAGAAAATCAATAAAGACATACAAGGCCGCAAAGGCCTCATCTCATGAAATTCAGAAATGAAAGCGAGGGCATAATGATCTGTTCCCTTCCCCGTCGTGCCATGTGAAAATAGCATGTTTTTCTTTTGGCGTTTAGGTAGTATAAAGAAACAGCAACACAAAGGTGGTGGCTAGCAGCTAGATTCAATCTTCTTGGGGACCACAAAAAACAGGCACCCTAGTTAAACAACCAAAACAAATAACAAGCACACATCAAATACCAACAAATGAAGATGGAGGGTTGTGAAACAGATACGATAGTGTGTGTTAGTTTTACAAAAGGAACTTTCACCTCATCAAAGGACTCAAGCCAGTGCAGAGAATTTTAGAACCAGAAAAGACAGAGAGATAAGGGGTCAAATCCTCCCTCCGCTTTTACGTATGAATTGGGCAAAGCCCTGGGAGTCAAGGTACTGCCGTCACAGATACTTACTGCTGGTCTACTGTATGGACCAAATCCTGACATTTTCCACACTCACTCAACACAACTTGCTGGGTGGAGCCCCGCCCCGCCCTTGGCCGTGAACAGAAGCAGAACACTGGGTTAAGCCTGAAAGCTGGATGGCTCAGGCAAAAAGGAAAGGCCTTTATTGCAAAACAGGGAGATGGCTGAGCAGTGACACGCCTGCGTTACTTGGCATCTCCAGATCCCATGGGACCTGCCCTCAATTGCTAAAAGAGCCTGACCTCTGACAAAGACCAATGATTTCAGCAGTAATTAATGATACTGTCAAATTAATTAACCCAAGTCTTTGTCCACAGGAAAAAAAACCCCTCTGGTGTCAATACTGCTGTTTACTAGTCCTTGATCAAGCTCCACAGACCCAAACCTTCAGTGGGGACACAGGGACACCACTGACAGATGACTCTAATATGTCCGCACCTATTAAGCCACCACCATTTGTTAACAAACCTTCTCACGGTAACATACCCTTCGATAATATGTCTAGCGAATTCACAGCTCTCCAAAATCTAGCATTCTTTTAAATAGATACAAGCCTGAGAACACCAGTGTGTCTTTCACATTCCCTACAATACTTTTTTGATACCCTTTTGAATTATGGTGGTGAAACACAAGACAAATGCTGTAGGATTTCATTAATCCACTTAATAAATGGCCCTCATTAAAACGCCAGTTCCCTTGTCCTTGTCTATAAGGACTCCAACTAATCCAAATGCCCACATATACATTTCCATATTATCTCTTTAGAGGATTCAGAAATATTTTCTTACACCTAGCACAGCTTTTATTCCATTTAGAATAATTACCCTCTATCCCATTTCTGACTTTCAAGAAAAACAAGACACTTAACTGACCCCAGGAGGACCCTCTCAAGGGCATCAGGCTGCAAAAGCTCTTCTGTGAGCTCACAACTTAAGCTGATGTAATCTGCTACAAGAAGCTGACTTCTATTTTTAAGTTATACCCTTTTACTCTGCCTTCAAAGGGCACATATATCACACGTTGTAACTGCTCATAAAATACTTTGTGGCCTCCTCTCCCATCCATTTCCCTCCTGGGGTGCATCACACTGTCAGGAGCGTTTCCAATGGCAACAGCAGCCCAGCCCTGCCCATTTAAATGCATCCACCATTTCCCATTATTTGGTCTTTAGGAGAAGAGCTACACACGGCCCCACTCTCCAGGTGTCTTGTTTACCATGGTAATTTTGACAAGGAACAGATGATTAGCAGGGTCCTTCTCGAGGGCTGAGATCAAGCTTTCCCTCCTCTTTGTACTTCCATCCCCAAAGATAGGCACTTAATAAATGCTTAGATTCCATATATATGGAATCTAAGAAAAAAAATGTCATGAAGAACCTAGGGGTAAGACAGGAATAAAGACACAGACCTACTAGAGCATGGACTTGAGGATATGAGGAGGGGGAAGGGTAAGCTGGGACGAAGTGAGAGAGTGGCATGGACATATATACACTACCAAACGTAAAATAGCTAGCTAGTGGGAAGGAGCTGCATGGCACAGGGAGATCAGCTCGGTGCTTTGTGACCACCTAGAGGGGTGGGATAGGGAGGGTGGGAGGGAGGGAGATGCAAGAGGGAAGAGATATGGGAACATATGTATATGTATAATTGATTCACTTTGTTATAAAGCAGAAACTAACAGACCATTGTAAAGCAATTATACTCCAATAAAGATGTTAAAAAAAGAAAAAATAAAAGAAATACTTACTAATGTTGCCACTGAGAGCTCTGTCATCGGGCCCGTGGGCTCAAAGGGTGCCAGAATGAAAACAGATCATTTGCTTTGTTTAATTTTAAGTTTTTCATTCATCATTTTGGTCATGCTCACTGCGTGTTATTTAAAAAGTTGCTTAGCATCTTGAAAACACTAGGAAAAAAGCCTTGGTTGGAAGTGAAAGTACATTTGATCTTGCTCTTCATTTATTCATACTTATTCTGCTCATTTCTAAAAACGAATGAAGAGCTCTGTAATTAACGTGGTGCTGTTACTGAGTCTGGCGGAGGTCAGAACAGGACATTTATTTCTCTCTGGTCCACTTCCCTCTTTATTCCCTGGGTATCCCTGTCTCGTCTGTGGGGTATCCCTGTCTCGTCTGTGGCTCGCCCAGCCTCAAGGCTTGGGCCCTTCCAATCCCTTCTCCCCACTGAAATCTGAGCGAGCTTGTGAGAACACAGATTGGATCATTCCCCTCCCCTTCTCAACACCTTTCATTCCCCTCGGCCCTCAGGGAGATTTCCCTTCAGCTGTGGTCTGCTTATCTGCCCCCCATCCCCTTTGCCTTTCACACTCTTGTTGCAGGGATCTAAAAGGAGCTAATCTCGTCCTGTTTGCCTTCACCTAAAGGCCTTTGTCCACGTTGCTTCCTCAGACTGGCACTCTGTTGTCCCTAGTCCCTCCACCCTGCTCCTTCCCTCTCATCCTTCAGGGCTAGTTTAGATGCCACTTCCTCCAGGAAGTCTGCCCTGGGTGTTCCTGTGGCACCATGTGCTACCTGAGACAACGGTTCACCTTACCACACCATGTTTACTTGCTCTGTCTCCAAGTGACTGCCCGGGACAGCAGGGCAGCCTCTGTGTCTGCTCACTCACTACTGTATCCCGCTGCAGGTGGCCTGGCACAAGGTGGGCTTCAATATCATTTGCTGGATGAATGAATAAATGAATAAGTGCACACTAAAGATTGCAACCAGCCCGGGGCGGGGGGGTCACACTTGCGAAGTATGAATTAGAATGTTGTTTCCTCAGAAAGTATGAACCCAAAGAACAGAATTTAGTTCAGGATTCATCAGTTAGAATGTGAGGGAGGCAGCTGGCTCTGAGGAGACTAAATTCCCCCTCCCACGGTGACTCCAAAGGAGCTGGACCACTCTCCCAGAGGACTCAGAACACACATTTCAGTAACACTTTCCTGAGAGATAAATGGAGACTCTGTTTAAAATGGAATCCCACTGGGACAAAACACTAAAGCTGACTCAAAGTTAAGATTCATGCCATGAACTCCATGCAAATAGCAACCTCCACAATTTAAATTCATTCCAAAGAGGGCAGCAAGCCACAAACTAATAATGCTACTTCTTACCTGCAAAGCCATATATATCAATTTCCCAAACATTAGAAGGTCAGTTGCATGTGGTGGGAAAGCTCTACAGGTGTGAGAAGGCATGAATCTGACACTCAAATGCCATGGCTCGCCTCTGGCCATCTGATATGGGTGCTAACTTGGACCAGGTGCTGGGCTGGCCCTGGGACTGTGGCAGTAAAGAGAACTAACCGTGTCCCTGTCCTTGTGGAGAGTCTAGTCTAATCAAATATACACTTGAACACAGAATTCTTTTTAAAAAAATTATTTCTCTAAAGTCTAAGTACACCATGTTCAGCTATTAAAGTAAATCCAGCACACATGGGATTGTGGAGTAAGGCATTGCTTCAGCTACTTCTGCATGGCAAAGGATTTTTTTTTTTTTTTAAAAACCCATATTTTCCAAAATCGACAGATTGATGACACTACAGAGTGCATAATGTTTCAACATTCAAACCGAATGACAAAGGGCTTGGTTTATTTCATCCTTACACAGCTAGTAACCACCCTTCAAAACAAAACCAAATAAACACAATTTCACGTGAAATTTTCCTGCCTTCCAAAATAATTTTATGTTTACTGTATTACCCAGCACATAGAAAGTGCACAATAAATGTTTGTTGAATGAATAAATCACAGGAGAGTTGTTACTATGAAAATGCCTTTGTCAATTTTAAGTATGTTCTTTAATTCCTTTCCTTTCCTCTCTTAAAGAAAAAATTATGCAATTTTCTAGGATTCTGACTTTCATTTCCCTGTCTGATCTTGTGCTAGTTACTTAAGTATCGTTTTCCTCCTCTGTAAAATAAAATCTGTGTCTTGGTTATTGTGAGGCTTAAATGAGGTAACCGATAGACAGTGACTGGCATCATACCCTGCAGATAATGTTGGGTATTTTGTTTCCTTTTTCCTTTTTTAACCTTTCCACTCCATCCTCCTCCAACCCCCAAATAAAGTGTCAAAGACAAACCAAATTACCAGCCTGATTAAAAAGTCAGGAAATTTCAAATGTAGCCTGGGTTTGCCAACATCTAGCTATCAACCTTTGAAAAGTTTTATTTACTATTTTGGGGCCTAAGGTTTATCTCTTTTATAGAATGAGTGAGTTTCACTAGCTTATCTTTAAGGAACTTCTCAGTTCCGATTTTCCATGAGCTCAGAAACCTGCCTTACTAAGGAATTGGATATTGCTAACACACTAATGCCACCTACGATCAGAAAGAAAATGGACTCTGAGTCCCTTCATAGAGATGGATTCTAAAAGTAAAACTTGCCTTTTAAAAGAATTTGTGTCAATCTAATACCTGGGTCAACAATTGGTGACCCTATTCTTAAGCAACAGAAGGTCCCTCTTTTCCCCCCTCTCCACACATTCCCCCCACCCTCCCACATCCCACACATCTAACCTCCTGCACACTAGCAGGGTTTCCCATTCACAGCTCTGCAATGATGTACTTAGAAATCTAGGTATTTTAAGCAATACCACAATTACAAATGAATCATTTGAAATGAGTTAGACAATTGACATAATATTATGTCAAACCTAACATTTGCTTGATTTTTTGGTCTTTCATACCCTGAAATATATCCAAGTCGACCAAACAAAGACCTACCAAGCTTACACACACACACACACACACACACACACACACACAAAATCTCGCTGCATTTTCATAAATATCCAGTGTATGACTGCCACCTAGTGGTGCAATGTATCCTCGCAGGACCAAATCTCCAAACAGCTAAATGGACACGGACGCTTAAACAAACAATGAAACATTGTTCCTCTGCTGCTCACCAGTCATTTCAGGTAAATTTAAGAGCATATCCATCTCCTCAGCTATCTATTTTGCCCATACAAATAGCTGAAGGGTCTACTGCAGATGGAGTCAATGCCACATTATTTAATCCTACAACTAAACGCAACAAAGGCGATTACTCTATTAATTTTAATATTCATTAGCAATTAAAAAGGATTTCCCCAATAGTCTGTTCTTACCTTCCGGTTTCATTTGGTCTAATCTTGATTTTTAGTTACGCATGAAGAAGCATCTACAAGTGACAGCCTTACAAAAACTGCACATTACATGAAAATCTGACTTTAATTAAAACCAGTTACTAAATCCCAGCAATTTCCAGCTGTCTCTTCTATCTTATCCTTAGAGAATTATAGATCACATTAATTGGTATTCTGTCACGTAAAGAGACACCAGCAATGATTAATTGCATCCTTGGTGCTTTTGATTTACATCTTCTTTACTAGAGGGCTTCAAATCACATCTCATTATCTTCCAGCAGGTACCCCTTTTGTTAACCCTCATGAAATCTCCTACCTTCCTGAACTTCTCCATTTGCTTGTAGAGGTCTGGATCAAGCTCCTGGGACACGTCCTTCATCCATAATAACGCCCCTCTGTATTCAGTCCGGCACTGCTCCATGCGGTTCACAGTCAGCCAAGTGTCCGAGATGGCCCGATGCCGAAAAGTCTCCACTTCTTGGTGAAAGCGACACAAAGGATTTCGCAAGGCCAACCTAGACAAGAGGGTAAAGCCACAATAGTGAAACTAAGAGGGCCAGCAATTTGAATCCTTGATAGCTTACCAGTCTTAAAATCATGAGCCTAGAATAGTGCCTGAAACATAGCCGAGGCTGCAGAAATACTTGCTGAACTATAACTGAAAAGTATGTGAACTGATGAGTCAACCAGAGATGATTATACATGTGCTGATCCCTTAGATTACTGTTACTTAACTGTATCACTGGGGAGTCTCTCCATCAGTATTGTTGGGGGTGGCCTCATGCCTGGGCAGAGTACTTGTTTAAAGCTGGAACCAGTCTTGTGTTAACGGAGGAAGGTCAAGGCATGACTATTTCCCATTTCTTGGCCAGTCCCTGCCCTCTGCCTCCCTGAAGCCTGGCTCTTTGGGAAGGCATGGATGTGTGCAGGATGAGGTCTCCCTGTCTAGGCCATTCTGGATTACTCTCCAAAGGCCAGGGCATCTGCTGCTTGCTTCAAAAGTCACAGAGAATGAAGTATGAACAGAAGCATCTTTAAATGGTCTAGGAAGCGGGAGGAGTACATTTACGGAGGGTCTACTGTGTTAGGCACTTTCAGATAGGTTATGTGATTTGATTCTTATTAAAAAAAAAAAAAAACTTAAGGATACTATACCATAAATGAATGTATATTATACAACAAAGTGGGTATAAAAGAATTACAATATTGGTCATAACATACCATTATTTATTCAGCAAAAATTGATGCATATCAAACTTTGGATAAAATATTTATTTGGGAGGGGAAGGAGGATACTGCTTCTTTCATCTTCCTCCCCCAAATGAGTAATGTCAGATGAATTATACTCTTAAAATACACTAGTCTCCATGAAGTTGTGGGGCATAGGTTCAAAAAATAAAAGATTAGTATTTACATCTCAATTTAAGTGCAAACTTGCTAAGGTGAAGGGAAAAATGGTGTCAGTGAGCTGAAGTCCGCTCTTGGCAGTTCCATCAATGTCTGAAGACATATGCAGAGCACTCTAAGATTATAGATGGGGCAATTAACTGTTTAAAAGAAAAAAATTCCTTTTACTATTTTCTCTGGTTTTCCTCTTATCTGTAAAGCATCATTGTTAAATATTCAGCACTTCTCTAAAAATAGCTTGCTCACATCATCCTACCTAGATGTTGCAGGCTGTTTTCAAAAACACATTGTTGTACCATAAAGTAAGCTTGTGTTTTATCACCACTGGATTAAATTTAATACTCACTTTTCATCAAACTGAATGGGCTGTTGTAGCAATGACTACCAAATAAGTCAGTAAAACAAATGCTGGTATGAAGGTTTATAAAATTGGAGACTTCTATTTAAAGAAAGAGTCCTCAGCTGTTCCTCTAAGAATCCTGTTCATTTCTGGTCTCCTTTATCTCTTCCTTTAGAGTTTGCCAATTTTCCTAAACTGGCTGAAACAGAGTCTTGTGAATAAAATATTCTTGATTTCTTTGACTGTTATAAAGTTAGAAACCTTTGAAGATATAATGACATGATGATAGGTGTTCAGATCTTGAAGAAAAGAAAAAGGCATATAAAGTCACCTCATTTTTCTCTGTAACTTGTTTCATATAAAATCAGAAAGGTGAAAACCCATTCATTTGTGGTATAAGGGACTGAGTCTAGACCAAGAAAAAAATCCAATAACTGGAAACATCAAACTTCAGTGGAAGACTGATCCACGTTTCCATTCATTAAAATCTACCCAATGGGAATAATTAATAAAGCACCTAAAGGTCTAATCCAAAGATGTTTAGTCTTTAGTAGGAAAAGGTAGAAGTGGACACTAGCGGACAGAGGGCTTGGGTTAAACGTATCCTGGCATGCCCTGATAATGGAATAATATGCTATGGACATTTTTAGAAAGGTATATATGGGGCTTCCCTGGTGGCGCAGTGGTTGAGAGTCCGCCTGCCGATGCAGGGGATACGGGTTCGTGCCCCGGTCTGGGAAGATCCCACATGCCGTGGAGCGGCTGGGCCCGTGAGCCATGGCCGCTGAGCCTGCTCGTCCGGAGCCTGTGCTCCACAATGGGAGAGGCCACAACAGTGAGAGGCCCACATACCGCAAAAAAAAAAAAAAAGTAAAAGCTAAGTTTTTCAAGATACGTTAGTCCCAGAAGCATAGCGTGGGGTCCGCTGACCTGGGCTCCCTGCTTCCTTGACGCCCTTTGATACCTTCATTTTTTTCCACGTTATGGAAGGATTTGGGTTTGGGAGGGAGACAACTCCATCTCTTTTCTGGTACACCGTGATCTCCACGTTGTGAAGTGACCGAGGGAAAG
>NW_006773601.1:189295-195790 GCF_000442215.2 Lipotes vexillifer | reverse complement strand
ACCCCAAAAAAAAAAAAAAAAAAAGAAAGAAAGGTATATATGGACATAAAAGAAGTTAGGATTATTTGAACAAAAAATCAATTTGCTCAATAATCAGTATGCAAAACTATTCAAAAATTGTATGGTATGCTGCTGTTTATATTAAAAATATATTCTGGCAAATCCCAAACTATGTCCATTCGAGGTTTGAGAATTCAACTTTATGGGAGTTTTACGTAATCTTCCTACTTTCCTCATGTGCAGAGAACTAGTTTGGATTTCATGTGCCTGGTGAGCAGTTGAGTACCATGGAATCAAAGTCATCTTGCAGGAGGCCACCTTCCAAACTGCAAGCTGTCCAAGCTACATTAATTTATGGATACAGGGCAGTTTGCTGGTTTACAGTATCATTTACATTGTTTTGGTTGATTTCTTTTACTGTTTTTGTCTGTATCCAAAGGTTAGACTATATAAACTTAAGGTACCATATGTTTTGTGAGCTAACTTTGTACGAAACTATGAAAGTGTATAACTGGATAGCAACATTATAAAATAATTATATGATCAGTAACAGTAACTCTTGTGGTGACTGCGTCCAAGGATCTGGCTTGTTTCCCATAAATGGATGGTAATCTTGGCATGAAGGTATGTATAAGGATTTTTCCCACTGAAATTAGTGATAATTATATGTATAATCTAAGAAATATATAATGCTTATATATTTATAAATAAATATATGAGAATTTATGAAAGATTTTTCAAGAATCAACGATCCTTGTAAGACTGGGGCAAGCGTATATGCATTGAAAGTATCTATCAAGGGGTTAACAGCAAGTCAATCTCTATTAGCAAAATTTGGGTTGTTTTTAATTTTCTCGTTTTGGTTTGTTCCTGTTTTAAAATTTTTCTAGAATGAGTATGTATTATTTTTGCAAGGAAAACAGTTATAAATAAGATTAAAAGGTGCAATCAAAGATTATAAACCAACACTTCTCTTGGAAAACTGGGGTAGAGAACTATTGGAAATTGTTGCGTTCAACTATGGAAGTTGGGGTCCAAATGTCATTAGAGAGAACCAGAATGCTCAGGAGGGGGAACCACTGAAAAATGAACACATTTGGTTCTCTTTCTTTCCACCCCACCTTTCTTGGATCTTCATAGGAACACATGTATAACAGGTGGTGGCCTGCTTTTGGCCCACTGGGAGAGAAGGCAGTAAGGAAAAATTAACAGCAGAAGAAAATGTTGGACAGGTTAGGTGAGTGAAATTTTTGTGGCCCGAATATTTTTAGAGACTTATTTAGGTATAAAGTCTGCCTAATATTAGTGACTGACATTTTGGGGGGCTTGTTAGTTCTGGGGAAGGAAGAGGAGAGAAGGAATGTCACCTTCTCAGATACAAAGTGTGACTCTATGCAGTGGCTCCTGTTTATTCTACATGGACCTTGAACATAAGTTATGGTAGTGTTAAAAAAGAAATCACTGATCTATTACAATTTTCTCTGCACCAGAGCTTCTCAAACTTGAATGTGCATGGAAAACAACTGGGGACCCATTAAAATGCAGATTTGGATTCAGTAATTCTGGGGTGAGACCTGGATTCTGCATTGCTAACAAACTCTCAGGTGAGGCTTTTGATGCTGCTGATCTAGGGTCTGAGCAGAACCGTGGAGGGCATCTTGAACAGCACCCCTCTCAAGTTAACTGCCCCCAGAGGGCACTCGGGGAACCCTTCTGCCTGGTCTCATTAGGCTCTTGCTTTAGTCAGCTGCTGGAAGTGGACTGGATGGACTGCTATGAGGAACATTGAAGGTCAAATATAAGCCTAGGATAGCACTCACGGTGACTGGTATATAACTATAGACCAGAAGAAATATGAAAACATTTTTTAAAAGTTAATAGGGAAGGAAAAAGATTATACATGTTATCTGAATCAGAGTTAAGTACGAACAGACTAACAACTGTGAACAGAGGAGCTCCTCAATCGCAGGCAAGAGCCTTCTAAAGCCCAGTAGGAGGTTCCCTTCATGAATGAGTGGGTCCCAGGTTCTCAGGAGACCTCCCCCAACAACAGAGCCCCAGTGCAGGCCACACACCTTTGCTGGGAAGAAAAGCAGAGGGCCTTTCCTGTCGCTTGCATCATTTTTCCTGCTCTGGTTTTATCTTGGAAGCCTTGGGATCGGAGAAATTTTCCCAGTTCGTTTTCTTCTTGAGACAAGACTGATGGAGAAAAGACCAAAAGGAGCCATGAACAATGAACATTTTTATTACAGAGAGGAGAGAGACAAATCACAAGGTCCTCTCTCTTCTAAAGGCAAAAACGAGACGAAATTAAATCCAAGTGGAAGGCTACAAGGTAAGCCTCCACCGCATTTAACTTTCATGCTGTTCTTCCATTTACGAAACGAGAGATCAAATTCACTTGAGTGCATCTGTCAGTGCGTTTGGTGCTCTGTAATCAGAACCAGAAAATGACCTCTGTACTGAAAAGCGAGCTGATAATGTGCTGCTTCGAGCTGAAATAAAAGAGTTGGGTTTGTCAAGTATGACTGTGGGAATCTTTTGTGGCTGCCTATAATGTAGGGCCAGTTTCCCCCTATTATTCCCTCTTCCTGACTTTTTGATCCCTGCTTTCTGAGTTACATTCCACTTGATTGTAAAGCAATTCAAATACCTTATCCGTGGCATAGGTCTTGGCTGGAGCAGAGGGTGGAGGGTGAGGGTATGTAGGTAATCAAGTTGGTGACTTGGGGTGGATTTTTAAAATGCAGAGCTGGAACCCAATCTGAATTGCTAATGCCTAATCCTGACCTGACTCTTTGTTCTTATTTTATAAAATTGAGGTATAACTGACATACAACATTGCATTAGTTTCAGGCGTACAACATAATGATTCAATATTTGCATATATTTGGCCTTATTTTTTAAAGACAACCTCAGAGGGCGCTATTGGTGAGAAAGTGACTGGTACAAGCTCTCTACAGACTGATTTGGCAGTAAACATTAAAAAGTCAGAATTGTATACATCTCTTGACGTTGTACTTCTGTTAGGAGTAAACTACGTCCTGAGAAGGTAGTAAAACGGGCACAAAGATGTATATACAGATAGAATCATAGCATAGTTATTTATAGTAGCAAAACATTCTCATTCCCTACCTTGGGGACTGATTTGATCAATGCAGTGCATCCACACAATGGATGCGCGGGCTGCTAGGCAGCTACTGATCCAAATACACATTCACCAACAGCTGAGCCACAGGCAAGCAGTGACACTGAGCTTCCCAGAATGTTTTTTCTCTGAACACAGACTTTGCTAGGGACATACTTTGAACACTACTCTTATTTCACATTTCTGTACTGACGCATTTACCAATCATTTGTCTCTAAAAATGCTTTCTAAATGCTACCAGGATTCTTGTCTGTTTTAATGAACAATCCAGACTTCTTTCAGAATGCATCCCATTCCTGACACTATCCCCCCAACAACAGCTGTAGAACATTAGCCAGGAACCAGGAATCCAAAAGTGAAGGTTAAAGCTACTACTGCTTCCTTATTAATTTGTGACTAGCTTACACTCAACATTCCACGGAGAAGAGGCTTTAGAATCCATTCTTCCTGATGGTCAAGTGACTACCCTCTTTCCTCTTCTGTTTCTCAAAATCAAATTCATTGGTTAAAGCCTAGCTCAAAAGATACTTCCTCTGTGAAGCAGGTGATCCCTCTTTCTCTGTGACAGCAGCCGCCCTCTCAGCAGCTGGTACTGGGGTGCCCGTGGGTGGGCAATGTGTCTGTCTTTCCCGTGAAAACCTAAGCTTTCTCAGGACAGGGACCTCATCCAAACTATGGATTCCCAAGGCTGAGCATAGAGTCTTATTCAGGGCACTAATTAAATGCTTATGAAATTGAACTAACTATAACTTTTGCCTTGTTATCGCTGTATACTTGACTCTAAATATTTATCTGATATTTATGTCCTGGTTCTAGGTAAGTTTTTAAAATTCCTATAATTATATGTTTTGTTGTTTTTTAATACCTTCCATTCTTCCTCCTCTCCACTTACTAATATGGGACTCAAATGCACAATAAGGAAAAATTTCACACTGTTCTTTATAACAGTATGAGGCTACTGTCACCTTTTTTACCTTGAAACCTCAAGTCACATACAAATGAACACATGAACTTAAGGCTAGGAAGAAACCATTGCATGGTACCTGAATGACTACAAGGGTGGTGAAATGTACTCTTTCCTAAATAAACCTAAGTAGATTGAAGCACTTGAGAATCCATTTTTGGTTATTTTACACACTTGAGGATTAAACTTGGACTGGAAACACAGGCTTCATTTTAAGGGCTGGAATCTGGTAGTGGGCAGCGCTGCTCAGAGGGTGGTGGAAAAAGTTTGAGTGGCATCAGGCTACAGGTTGGATGACTTAGTGATGACTGTGTCATCTTCCAAGAAGGGATGTTCATTTCTTAATTTTAATTTTAAAATTCAAATACTGAAATACATTTATAGAAGTTTAAAATTCAGGTGCAATAAGGTATCAGATAACTCAAATGTTTCTACTTATAAGGTTTCACTCAACTGGGACTTAATTCAGAGACAAATAAAAATCTTTTCATGTTTAACTCCTAATTAGATTTTCAGATGTGCCCTGATAAGGGAACCAAAGAACTACAAAACCAATTAGCTTGGCAGCATTAATTCACTTAGTGCAAATTTATGGATGATCTCATATGTACTAGGCACTGTTCTTGCCACTGGGAATAAAGAGATGGACAAGACACATGAGGACACTGCTCTGATGAAGTTTATGTTCAAGCGGCAGCAGACAGAAAATAAAAAATACAAAACTCAAAACACAAAAAGAAAAATACCAGATTGGGGGCGGGAGGGTGGCGAGTAAGAGAGAGTGATTGGTAGCTGCTTTGGGCTGGGTGGTCAGGGAAGGCATCTCTGAGCAGATGACCATTAAGCTGAGCTCTGAAGGATACGGAGCCACTAAAGACAATGAGGGCAGGGACATCCCAGATGGAGGAAGCAGTGAGTGCAAAAGGCCTCAGGTCACATCGTGGGTAAGAGCAAAAGTGGCTGGAGAGGTGAACTGGGTCAGATTGTGTAGGAATTTGTAAGCCATGGAGTAGAAGTATACATCTTACTTTAAGTGCTTATTGGTGGCTTTTCAGCAGAGAAGCAATATGATCCAATGTACATTTTTATTTATTTATTTTTAAAAATAAATTAATTTTATTTATTTATTTATTTTTGGCTGCTTTGGGTCTTCCTTGCTGTGCGTGGGTTTTCTCTAGTTGCGGTGAGTGGGGGCTACTCTTCATTGTGGTGACTTCTCTTGCTGCAGAGCACGGGCTCTAGAGCACAGGCTCAGTAGTTGTGGCGCACGGGCTTAGTTGCTCCGCGACATGTGGGATCTTCCTGGACCAGGGCTCGAATCCATGTCCCCTGCATTGGCAGGCAGATTCTTAACCACTGTGCCACCAAGGAAGCCCCAATGTACATTTTTTAAAAACCTTTATTTTGAAATAATTTTAGGCTGATAGAAAAAATTGTAAATAGGATACAGAGCTCCTGTGTACCCTTCTTCCCCTAATGTTACATAACCATGGTAGAATGATCAAAATTAGGAAAATAACATCGGTACAATACCGCCACCTAAACCACAATTTTATTGAATTTTCCTAGTTTTCCCATTAATGTCCTTTTTCTTTTCCAGGATCCCACATTGAGTTGTCAAGCCTCTTTAGTCTCCTTCAACCTGTGACAGTTCCTCAGGCTTTTTTTGTCTTTTATGACCTTGCTGCCCTTTAAGAGTACTGCTCAGGAATTTTGTGGACTGTCCCTCAACTTGGATTTGTCTACTTTCTCATGATTAGACTGGGGTTACAGACTTGGGGGAAGGAAACCGCAGAGGTGGAGTGCCCTTCTTAGTGTTTCATGTCAGGGCTACTGGAGATCAACACACATTATTACTGACGGGGTTAACCTCCATCATTTGGTTCATGTAATGTCTACTGGATTTCCGCACTGTAAAATTATGATTTTTTCCTTTTGTAATTATTAAAAATTTGGGGGGTAAATACAGAAGACTATGTAAAGGTCCAGTTTCTCCTCAAACTTTCACTCACTAATTAAAACATCTTCCAGTGAATCTGGCCTGCCACAGTTCTTACTGTGGTATTTACCTAATGGTGATTTTGTGGTTCCCTCATTCTTTCTAGATTTATTAACTGCAATTATTTTATAAGCAAGAACTGTCTCTTCTCCCCCATTTGTTTTTTTTTCTTAGAAATAATAGCAGCGGGCTTCCCTGGTGGCGCAGTGCTTGAGAGTCCGCCTGCCGATGCAGGAGACGCGGGTTCGTGCCCCGTTTCGGGAAGATCCCACATGCCGCGGAGCGGCTGGGCCCGTGAGCCATGGCCACTGAGCCTGCGCGTCTGGAGCCTGTGCTCCGCAAATGGGAGAGGCCACAACAGTGAGAGGCCCGCATAACGCAAGG
>NW_006773601.1:123795-189155 GCF_000442215.2 Lipotes vexillifer | reverse complement strand
AACGAAAGAAAAAAAAAAAAAAAAAAAAAAAAAGAAATAATAGCAGCATTTAATAATGTGAATGGATATAAGCTTAACACAAAAGTCAGATATATTTTTATTCTCCAGCAGCAAAAATATAGAAAACATAATTAAAGAGGAGATTCCACTTAGAACTGTATCAAAGAAATATTACGTGCATAAGAATAAATCCAAAAAATGATACCCAATACCTGTAAAGGAAAAATTCTAAAACTCTGTAAAGCAGCATTCAAGAGTACCCAACTAAAAAGATATAAACTATGTTTCTGGATAGGAAGACAATATCATGAAAATATCAGGGTTTTTTTGTTGTTTATTTCCATACACACTTAATGGACATTTATCTACTTCATGGGTTCTAACCTAATACAATCAGTTATTTACTCTGTTGCTCAAATTGTCCCAGCTTTGACCACTGGGAGCTCTGGGAGACTGCTGACTGCGCTCTGACTGCAGTGCAGATGATGGGCTGGAGAAGGAAAAAGTGGAGGCAGGGAGATCAGTTAGGAAGCTGATGCAGCAAACCAAGTATGAGTGCTGATGGTGGCCTGAACTAAGGCAGTGGCCGTGAAGAGGTACAGCAGGGAGAATCTGAAAGCAAAGTAGGTGACAAAATGGACCAGCATCTGTGGCTTGTGGCTGACTGGATATGGGACAGAGGAATGTTGGGGGCAGTGTGTCATGTGTCTGGATTCCTCATACCCAAGACTATGGAGTTCTAGCCCTGGAGAAGTCTTAGCTCAAACACTTAGTAAATAGTAACACAGGTAATTTACAAAATTCTGCCTCTAAGTCCTAGGATTTTGTACTTCTGAAAAACAGTCTTCATGAAAGATTACTAATGAAGGAAAATGCCCAACTGTTAATTTGTGATTACTGGAAAGGGGTTTGGCAGTAGTCAGAAGCAAACTTCTCAGAGTTTAGTCTCAGAAATACAGAAACTGTACTCTTAAATGACCTACAAATGGAAATTTAAAAACATACTAACATACAACTTGATATTTAGTATTTCAGAGACAACTTTGTTGGTAGTGATTTTAAGATGGGATGACGATAGGAAAATCTCGTTCCCTAAAAAACCCAATATCTGACATAGAAAATGTTCAGGAAGAAGCACTGTCAACAAAATATAGTCAATGAATTAACTGTAAGTGCCTTCTCTCGCCATTTGGTCATTTTAAAAGGAACAAAATTGGACATAAGAGAGCCTGGGCAATCAAATAAAAACAATGCCAAATCCCAAGACATCAAACTGAGAAAACTTTTTATAATTAGGAAAATAAATGGCACGTACTTATCCATGGTAGACTCAATGTAAAATTCTTCTGTTATGGTACTTGCATTGAAAAACAGCCTATGTAAAGAATTTCTGATAAAATGATTAAAGACCCCACCCCACCAATTAAAGAGCAAAGACAGACATTCCTAAACAGTAGTTCCCTTGTCTTGCTTCCTAAACATATAAAATTATATATTAAGGCAAAATATCCAATTTCTTACTATTTGGTCAATATTCACACTTATGGCATACTTACAACAGATTCTCTTTTGATAGAGTACAATTGCTTTAGACAAGTCCAGACAGGTTCTCTGAATCGAGTGAAACAGCTATAATAAAAATACAAACAAAATGCTAAATAAAACAGACAGCAGTGAAATAAAAAACAAATTATATTGAATATAACCATAGCGTTTGATTTGCCCACTAAAAACAAGATCGTATGCCTAAATGAGCTTGGTGTTACGTGGTGTACTGAACAGAAAATGTGACCAAAGCTTTTAAATATGATCCTATTTTTCTATATTTATTAGCATTCATCAGTTCTGCGATCTAAATTGAGATCTGCAGAAGGACGATTTCCTCCAGACATTGAAATAATAGCTGAAACCAGAAATCCTAAGTGAGGGGCCCAATTAGAGGACTTGGTAAACCAGAGACCCAATATTCCTTCATAATCGAATTTCTTTCTTTTACCACTTACTGTCTTTTTTTTCAAATGGAAGATCTGTCAATTAAGCATCATATTTAAAACACAACATTAGTTTATTTTGTGATCCTAATGCATTTTACGGCACGCTTAAACAACTCTATAAAAACAAACAAATATCAATCAGCTGAATGTTCTGTCTGCTTTGAAGAGATCTGGTAAAATGGAGTTTAGCTAGCAGCTCCTATCACTCATTATTTTCCCAATTATTTCATAAAATATACAGAGAAGAAACCTAATGTCATGCCATGGTCATAACAGAGAAAATTAAGGGAAAAGCAGGTGGGCTGTATGGAGAAGAATCTAACTAGATTTTAACGTATGGTGGTTCTGGTCTTTGCTTCAGAAATGGAGACAGTTCAAGAGAAGACAGAACAATTGTAAATCAACTATACTCCAATTAAAATGTAAAAAGAGAAACAGAAGACAGAGCAGAGACTTCACACTTTCTCCATTCTCTGTCCACCAACTCAGAGACCAGGGCTGCTGTCAATTAGAAAACCTGGGAGACAAACATTATGCCTCTGAGGAGCCATCCAGGGAAGCAGGGCAAGGCATTCTTCTCTCTTCCCTGGCTTACTGGCCATGGGTGATGTAGCAATTATGCCCTAGTATTACAAAGCACTTCACAGTTGGGTCAAAACAGAAGATCGGCTTCATAATATGAATGATCAAATGTTCTAATAAAAATGAATGCATGCATATATACTTAAAAGATTAAAAACCATTCCTATGAATGCTTATATGATAAATCTTGGTCATGCAGAGTATAAATTTTACTAAATCTCACTTCATTACACTTCATCCTCTACCTATTTAGGGAAAAAACAAAAACCCTTTACCATAAAACAAAACAGAAAATCAGCAGTCTGAGTATGTTCCTTAACAAATGCTTGATAACAGTATTCTGGGTCACAAACTACCAACACATAGTCATTCCTGAACATAGGAGCAAGGACGTTAAAAAAAGTATGTTCAAGAGCTATTCTGCTGTTGAATGACTTTTTAAAAATAAAGTATAAATTAAATGCAATAAAATGCACCCCTCTGGAGAGTTCAGTTCTATGAGTTTGACAATTGTATACACTCTTGTAATCATACCCAAAGTAAGATAAGGAACATTTCCACTATCTAGTCAGTCTACTCTGCTGTGGCAACCACTGAAAGACTTCTGTCACCACAGGTTAGTTTTGTCAGTTCTTGTACATAAGAGCTGTTTTTCAGAAAATGATTTCATTAACAAGCAATTCTGACAAATATTTAAACTTAGTGAACATTTCTACATGAGCTTCCCAACAGACTGTAATAGAATCTGACCATCATTACAGCTTGGCATATAAGCTTTCTTTGCCAGCAGAATACAAGTTCCTGTTTCATCAGCTATTCTTCTATGGATAACTTAGTTGAAAAGCACATCAAAATGGTCTGCACATCGTTTTCATATGCTTTATTGGTGGAATCCATTCTCTTTCTCTATAAACATCAACATCAGTATTAAAACATTCCTGCAACAGAAATCTTTATCATGTGTAAAATTATTAGTCACAGTTAAGTACTTTGGATGCTATGTGCCTAGGACAGCAGGTATTTTGATTAAAGTACAGTTGGTTCAGTGAAAACGCTGCTGCAAGAACCTAAATATAAACATAAAATTACTGTATTGTGTTTCACGTGCTAGAAAATAACATATTCAATTACTTTTTGAGTAACGCTTGTATTTACTAGGTTGTTAAGAGGAAAAAAAGATAAATCTATAAGACGTGAAAAGCATATGCAACTTACAGTCATTTCAATTCTATTTAGAATACTAAAATCAGAATAGAGGCTTCCTGGCTCTACTTTTCTCCGTTGACGCAATCTCTGCTAGAATATCTCTGTCAAACCCAGCTTCTGTTAGAACAATTCCACTGACAGGAGAAAGGGTTGGGAACTCATCTTAACTGCATTAACACGTACACTTATACAGTTAATACTTACTGAATGTGTACTAAGTGTCATGGAATCTGACCCCCTGGTGGAGGGAAGGCAGGCAAACAAACAGACACTTGAGATAATTCCATGAGAGATGAGTACTATGAATAGTGGCCCTGGGTCTGCACAGAATGAATCTTATCCCTCTTCCACATGACAGGCCTTCCCAGAGGACTGACAATTAACATATTTCCCCTCAACCTCTCTGTTCCAGAATAACCATGGCTTGCACCACCCTGGTCACGCTTCTCAGAAAGCTTTATGAAATCTCGAGCTTTTGATTTTTGTCTCATTAAGTGTTCAGCTCAGTAACTTTAGCTTATGTATTAAATTTAGATATCATTCTGAATTCTTATCAGACCACGTGACATATTATCTCTCTCTGTGCCCTGTCATTCACAGAAGTGTTAAGTATGCTTTTTAAATTTTGGGGTTTTTTTAATTAATTTTTCTTGGAGTATAGTTGATTTACAATGTTGTGTTAGTTTCTGCTGTACAGCAAATGTTTTTTAAATTCTGATCTAAAGTACTGGCAGAATGTCCAGCAATCAGGGAATTAGTGGGCTTTTTACCAGTTGTACTAGTATTCAAGGATCATTCACATATGAATTCAGCTTACTGTATCATTAACTAGTCTAACTAAATATTGGTTAATTCAATTCTAGAATTTTCCAGGATTCAATACAAGCTCATTAGACTCACTTTCCAGGATCTTTTGCCGTCATCCTGTTTTCTTTTTTTTTCTAAATGTAAACATTTGCCTGACCCTAGTGTTGCTATCACTGGCAATGGCTCTTTGAGTGCATTAATGTTTTTCAACAAACATTTATTGAGAATTTACCACATTCCATGCATTCCAACGAAGTGCTTGAAAAACAAATTAACTGAGGCATACTGGGGGTTACAGGAGAATTTGTGGGCTTTTAAAAAATATGCTGGGATTGAGTTAATCTGATCCTACACTTTCCTTATGAACTAGCTGTTTGCAGTATGTCTTCAAATACAAAGCACACCTATGCTTGCCCCCATGAATACATTCTCAGACCCTGAGCCTAGCAAGGTGGCTGTGCTGGGGCTGAGGGCAATGAAGCGCTCACCTCCAGCTTGGCATCCAGGTCTGCGTCGGAGGCAACGACGTGTTCGTCTTCCTTCTTCCCTGTGGCTTTAATAAAGGCCTGCTTCGTTTCCCAATACTTCTGCTGCATCTTATTTACAACTGATTTATCTTGAGCATATCGATCGTGTAAGTCCCAGGGATAACTGCTAAAAGGCATTCGAAGAGCCATTTTACTCATGACTTTCAAAAAAGTTAAGATATTATAGTGTGAACAAATGTATCCAAACATTTACAACATTAATAAACATATAAGTACTTTCTTACATGGTTATTACACCAAAAGGTTAATCAAGTCTAACTTATACCAAAACCTTAAAAGTTAGTGAGGAAATTAAGAAACTTTTGCAGGAAATTGAAAAACTAAACCTTGAGGAATTTAGGTAACAAAAGACTGGACACACTCCTTTCAGAAGTAGACAAAGTGAGGCCAAGTCAGGCAAGGTGACTGCCTCAAGCACCCCAGTGAGTCAGAGATAAAGCCAAACACCAATGTTCTCTCCAGCCCAGCATTATGGCCAACAATGAAGTGATGGCAGAAAAGTAGAGATAAGGGGCTGAAAAACAGCATACTTCATATCTGTCACAGAGGTACCTAACACAGTCAAACTCATAGAATCAGAGAATAGAATGGTGGTTTCCAGAGGTTGAGGAGGAAATGGGAAATTACTAATCGATGGGCATACAGTTTCAATGGTGCAAGGTGAGTAAGTTCTAGAGATCTGCTGTACAACACTGTTCCTAGAGTTCACAGCACTGTATTCTACACTTAAAAGTTTGTTAAAAGGGTAGATCTCATGTCTGGTATTCTTACTACAGTCAAATAAAATTTTGAGAAAAAAGTATTAAAAAATTGATTATGGGTTTCTCATACTAAAACTTTAAATTCTTAAACATAAATGCTTAAAATACCGATAGCAAGCCATTCTTCAGGAACAGCACAGTGAAGATCATATCAAAAAGTATGTAAGGAAGAAATTAGAAAAAAAATTCAATTCAGAATGAAATGGAATTCTGTAAAAGTGACCAGGGTACCCCAATATTGACAGAAAGTTTGCCACTGGTGTTCCATCCCTCCTTGCTTTGTCTACACCACCCTCCTGTCTAGGGTTCCTGTCCAAAAGCTCACACAGGACCCCCAGGCATCTCCCTCTGCAGACCCCCAGGCATCTCCCTCCACCCCATCCCATTAGCACTCAAAATGTGCCAGACTTGTGTCCTAAAACAGAAATTGCTTTATACTACTATACCAAAATATGTATCTCAAAACTCGATGATTTACACTCTCCTGCCAGATAACATTTACAAGTTTCAATTCACACATTTGTTCTTAAAAAATCAGAGTTTCAGATGACTTCCTTAGCAATGGTTATCTTTGGAAAGAGGAGAAGGATTATGGTTTACTTTATATCTTTCTGCATCATTTCAAAGTTTGGAATAAGTCCAGATATTTCATGTATAGGCATGATGACTACTTAATAATATTGTATTCAACACTGGAAATAGGCTAGGAGAGGAGCAGTACTCTTCATGTGCACTCATCACACACAAAAAGTGGTAACTATAAAAGGAGGTGATATGTTGGGACTTCCCTGGTGGGGAAGTGGTTAAGACTCCGTGCTCCCAATTCCAGGGGCCCAGGTTCGATCCCTGGTCAGGGAACTAGATCCACATGCATGCCACAACTAAGAGTTTGCATGCCACAACTAAGGAGCCCGTGTGCTACCCACCTGCTGCAACTAAAGACCCAGAGCAACCAAATAAATAAATAAATAAGTTTTAAAAGATGGTATGTTAACTAGCTTGACTGCAGTAATCATTTCACTATGCATATCAAATTATATTGCACACCTCAAATATATATAATTTTAATTTAAAACATATAAATAAAAACCATTTTATTATGAGCTTAAATCAGAGAAAATAAGATGAAAATATGTATAACTTTTATGTAAAAGATAATCCCTCTACATAGTATGTGCATTAAAAGATGGTAAGAATATACTGCCCCAAACTGTGGCTATTTCAGGGGAAAGGAATTTTAAGAGTGGGGACTAGGATGGACTTCTTTCTATTGTGGTTTTTGTTTTTGTTTTTGCAGTACGCGGGCCTCTCACTGCTGTGGCCTCTCCCGTTGCGGAGCACAGGCTCCGGACGTGCAGGGTCAGCAGCCATGGCTCACGGGCCCAGCCGCTCCGCGGCATGCGGGATCTTCCCAGACCGGGGCACGAACCCGTGTCTCCTGCATCGGCAGGCGGACTCAACCACTGCGCCACCAGGGAAGCCCAGTTCTTTTGGTTTTGTGGTCAAAGGTCATGGATTAACAACAAAAAAATTCTATTTCGAGGGGGAAAAAAAGGACTTTAGAGGTCATTTAGTGAACATGCCTCACCCGTTATTTAACAAATGAGGAATCTTAGGTTTCAAAACGTTAAGAATCTTGCCCCAAATCACACAGGATTAAAATCCAAGGCTCTAAATCCCAGCGTAGTGCGCATTTCAATGTTCTCTGTAGCCCTTGTATTTCAACAGCAAGCAAGGAAGTGGCACGGTAATGGGAGAAGGACTACGGGGAAGGGCTCATCTCCTGGGACTCTACAATCTCTCCTAGGTGGATGACAACTACCTACTTCCCTGAGCCTGCTGCCAGGATACGACAGCCATTACAAGGGTCACAGGATGAAGCCATCCTTTTGTCTTAATGAGGCAAGCTGGAACAATTAAAAAAATAGTCTGACAACTCTTACAGAGCTGTCAAATGGGCATACTCAGGGAAACTAAATCCCTTAGCTATTTATGAATTACCTTTTAAAGCTCATTACATTTTAAGACATGCAAAATACTTTTAAAGTTTGACATTTGATATTACAGAGCACTTGGACCTGATTGCTTCTCTACTGAGAGAGGAGAGATTAAGAAGTATATTCCTCAGGGCTTCCCTGGTAGCGCAGCGGTTAAGAATCCGCCTGCCAATTCAGGGGACATGGGTTCGAGCCCTGGTTCAGGAAGATCCCACACGTCGCGGGGCAACTAAGCCCGTGCGCCACAACTACTGAGGCTGTGCTCTAGAGCCCATGAGCCGCAACTACTGAAGCCTGCACACCTAGAGTCCGTGCTCCGCAACAAGAGGAGCCCACGCACCGCAACGAAGAGTAGCCCCCACTCGCCACAACTAGAGAAAGCCTGAGCGCAGCAACAAAGACCCAACTCAGCCATAAATAAATTTATTAAAAAAAAGTATATTCCTTATTATAATCAATTGTACCTTTGAAAAATGAAAATATGCACTGCACTTTTTCATGATACAAATTAAAGGAGGTAAAAAACGACAAAGATCTGCTTGCCCAGTGGATCAAGGTTTCAGAAGGGTTCAGAAACACTGCTTGTAACAGAACTGGAATTTATAAGTGGTTTAACATGCTGTTAGATGCTTTATAGGCACGTAAAAGGCAGTGATAACATTGTCATGTAATTACCATATCTATTTTATTCAGCATCATCTACTTCCAACCATGACTGGCTCCTGAATGTTCACGAAGTTTGAAGTCATGACTATATATTAATGAGTCTGAGTTATTTTTATTGTTATTAGTTATATTGTTATTTCATAGCTGCCCTATATAAAATTCCCTTATAACCCTAATATTAGAAGTTGTAAATAAGACAGATTAAAAAATGTATCAACTCATTACACTGAAAAAAATGGTGGTAAGAAAAGCCATTGTTAGATTCCCAGGAGAAAGTTACACATAAATGAATTTCTTAGAGAATATTTTTGGTTATTGGTTTTCATATTACATTTAGTAGGGATACTGAAAACTTGACTATACTCAACACTGGGTGTAGGCTAACAGGTTATTTACTGCTATTGCGACTCTTGATTTTTCCATTCAGTAGACATTTATTGAGCATATACTACGTGCTTTCCTCTTTCATTAGCCTCTCCCAGTTCAGAAGAGACAACAAATTACTTACCATTTGTGTCCTGACATGCTTTCTTCTTCTTCTTTTTCTACTGTTGATGATATGGGGAGAAGGGACAGGGAAAAAGCATGAGAGGATAAGTTATATTATAACCTGAAATAAAACAAATATGTTTAACAGTTACACACTATATTATAATTATACATTAATTTGACACATATCAAGTTTTTCAACCTAAGCCATTTCTAGTTGTATCTTGGGGGCCAAACATTATTACACAGTATCACTGTACCCCAATGTCTAGAGTAGTTTAGTTAAGTAACACTGGAAAAAATATCCTCAATGAAGTTTAAGTAGTGAACAGGCAAGTTGAATGAAAAAAGCAGGCTGCAAAAGACTACATAAAATATGAGACCATAACATTCCAAACAATACTCTATATTGTTGAAATATACAAACATTATATAGTGAAGGTATAAAGAATTGCATATGAATGACGAACACTAAATTCCAAACAGCAGTTACCACTGCAGTGGGGATGGGGAATATTATTTGAGAGGAGTATACAGGGACTTTGTACCCATAATATTTTCTTTGATAAGCTAGGTGGTGAGTATACTGCATCTGTCTGTCTCTTTACAGATTTTAAATCTTTCATAATCAGTATTTCTAGAAGGTAAGCCAACACATTGCAAAAACAAAAACAAACAAAAAGAATTGATAGCCCAGAACAAGATACCAAGAAGGGTACAAAGGAGGAAAATGAGATTATTTCAGTTTTGACCAACCAAGTACTGTATTTTCATCTCAGTAAATATGGGAGTCACTTGATGCCTTTGCCCCTCACTCCATTTGCCCCCTTCGTGGGAGCTAGCCAACCCCAGGGAGGGGCAGAGCCAGCCAACCCAGCCACACTTGCCTACCAGTTACTGGAAAGAACGGAGAGCTCGCTACCTAAAGGAATGGCCTCTGACCAGATACAGACTGCTGGCCACTGGCGTGAATGCTCAGAGTGTGAATGCTCTGGCTACTCCAACAACATAAACCCAATCGTTCTCCCTCTGCCTCAGAAAGGGTCCTAACAACCAGGACCCCTAAAATGATCAGAGTTTCCAAGGCTTTTTTTTTTTTTTAATTTATTTATTTGGGTGCACTGGGTCTTAGTTGCAGCACATGGGACCTTCGCTGCCGCATGCAGGATCTTCATTTGCGTCATGCAGGTTCTTTAGTTGCAGCATGTGGGATCTAGATTGTTCCCTGACCAGGGATTGAACCTGGGCCCCCTGCATTGTGAGCGTGCATTCTTAGCCACTGGACCACCAGGGAAGTCTCTCCAAGGCTTTTAAAAAATGTTTTGAGGGAACGCAATTGAGGTGTTTATATTCCAGGCTTCAGGTATGGGGACAGGTAAGAGGAAGGACATTTTCTTAGAGTGTCCGGAGGCCTCTGAAATGACAGCATCCCGTAACCAGCATCTCTCTTCTTCCTGGAGAGCATCCATGTGGTTTTTGACCATTTGCATATCTTCTTTGGAGAAATGTCTATTCAAGTCCTTTGCCTATTTTTTTAATTGGGTAATTTTTTTGTTATTGCATTATAGGAGTTCTTTATATATTCTGGATATTAACCCCTTCTTTGATATATGGTTTGCAAATATTTTCTCCCATTTGGTAGGTTGCCTTTTCACTGTTGATTGTTCTGTTTGCTGAAATTTTTTGATTAATTTTTGATTATTAATATATTTAACAATGAGTTCTTTATAGTATAATAGATAATAAAAATCACTAAACAAACTGCCCTTTTCCTGAAGTTTCAGGCTATTCCCAGATTATGGTGCCATACAGCAGTGTTCCTCATGGTATTGCTTACAAGTCAGTTACGCAGGAATCTTCTGGGATGTTAACATGCAGATTCCTGGGCCCCATCCCTTACCTACTGAACTAGAATTTCTGGAAATGGGTTTGGGAATCTGCATTTGTAACAGGTTTTGCAAGTGATTCTTAAGCACATTAAAGTCTGAGAACCACAGCTAAATGGCACAAAGGAAAAATCCTCTCTAGAAATAGATCATTCTTGAACAAACTTCTGGATTATATATGGCACTTGAACAAAGGAATCATGGGTGGCAAAATCAGGTCAGCCTACAGGGGATATCTGAATGTCTCATGAGATGGCAGTTGCAGCCAGCACTTGCATCTCTTTTAATGTATGTTTCAGTCCCATACTCCAGGGACAATTAATAAACATTTTAAGATTTACTGACAAAATCCATCTCATCTGGCCTATCACCTTCTAAATCCAAAGTGTCAAAAGAACTACTTAAAAAAATTGTTATAATTCTCATCTGTTCATTCATTTCACTTCAACAGTTTGATTTATCAAACATGCATTGAGCATTTAATTAACATGTGGCAGGCACTGTCCCTGGCCTCAAGGAACCTATAGTCTAGATCAGCTCTGTCCAATAGAAATATACTATGAGCTACATAAGTAATTTTAAATGATCTAATAACCATATTTAAAAAGTAAAAAAGAATAAACCCACACATACATGGTCAATTAACTCACGACAAAGGAGCCAGGAATATACAATGGGGAAAGGACAGTCTCTTCAATAAATAATGTTGGAAAAACTGGACAGCTACATGTAAAAGAACAAAACTAGACTAGTGTCTCACACCATGCACAAAAATAAATTCAAAATGGATTAAAGAATTAAATGTAAGACCTGAAACCATAAAACTCCTAGAAGAAAACATAGCCAGTAATCTCCCTGACATAGATCTTGGCAATAACTTTTTGAATCTGACAACAAAAGCAAAAATAAGTGGGACATCATACCAAAAGGCTTCTACTTTCTGCCTAGCAAAGGAAACCATCAACAAAATGTAAGGCAACCTATTCAATGGGAGAAAATATTTGCAAATCATATATCTGATATGGGGTTAATATCCAAAATATATAAAGAACTCATACAACTCAATTAGCAAAAGCAATCTGATTAAAAGTTGGGCAGAAGATCTGAATAGACATTCTTCCCAAGAAGACATACAGATGGACAACAGGTACATGAAAATATGCTTAACATTACTAATCATCAGGGAAATGCAAATCAAAACTACAATGAGGTATCACCTCATACCGGTCAGAATAGCCATCATCAAAAAATCTACAAACAATTAATGCTGGAGAAGATGTGGAGTGCACTGTCAGTGCACTGTCAGTGGGAATGTAAATTGGCATAGCAACTATGGAAAACTGTATGGAGGCTCCTCAAAAAATTAAAAATAGAACTACTATGTGATCTAGCAGTTCTACTTCTGGTTATTTACCTAAAGAAAATGAAAACGCTAACTCAAAAAGATATTCACACCCCCAGGTTCACTGAAGTCTTATTTACAATAGCTAACACATGGAAACAACTTAAGTGTCCACTGATGGATGGATGGATAAAGAAATTGTTGCCTTTGTGTGTGTGTGTGTATACACACACATACACACATACTTATAATGGAATATTATTCAGCCATAAAAAAGAAGGAAACCTTGCCATTCGCAACAACATAAATGTATTTTGAGGGCATTATGCTAAGTGAAATAAGTCAGGTAGAGAAAGACAAATATCTTCTGATCTCTCTTATATGTGGAATCAAAAACAAAGAAACAAAACAAAAAAACAAGTTCATAGATACAGAGAACATATTGGTGGTTACCAGAGGTGGGTGGTGAGTGGCTGGAGAAATGGGTGAAAGGAGTCAAAAGGTTAAAAAACATGGGAAAGTATACAAATAGACACCTTACCATACAAGATATACAAATGGGAAAAAAATCATATACAAAGACCCTGATAATAAGGAGATTATAAGAAAATAACAGATATGAGATATCCTACACATTGATTAGAATGGTTACATTCCAAACAAACAAAGATGAAAATACCAGTCCAAGCGGGAATGCAGAATAACAGGAAAACTCATTCATTTAAAAAAAAAAGTAAAAAGTAAAAAAATTTAAATAATATATTTTATTTAACCCAATATATCTGAAATATTATTTCAACAGGCAATCAATTAAAAAATTACTAACTATACTTTGCATTCATGATTTTGTATCAAGTCTGAAAACTGGTATGTATTTTACACTTATAGTACATCTCAAGACCAGCCACATTAAATGCTCAAAGGCTAGATGTGGTTATTGGCTATAATATCGGACAGTGCAGGCTGAGCAGGAAAGACAGACGTATATAAACATAATTTCTAGATCCAAGAGACTCTTGACATTTGCAAGAGACATATAAAAAGATCTTCATGTATCCCCAAATTTGCAAATTCTGCTGTAAAAATATCATTTTCCCTTTAAAATACAATAAAGTCTATGTTTGGCTAATACTTCAATTCACGATTCTGCAGAGGAAGCTATTTCTCCACTTCTGCCACAAAGCACTTATGAAAGAAGCCCAAAATGAATGCTATCAGGTCTCGAGGTTGTTAATAGCACAGAGAAGACTTCCTAAAGTTCTACTTGTGGTCACCTTACCTTAGGAGACAGGCAAGGAAGAGCAAGTATCAAGTTGCTCACGGACTGTGAGTCCCATGATAAGAAAAAGAAAAGCACCAATATTGTTCAATTCAGCATGACTTGACCACATGAATGTTTGTGTTTCACTAAATTCTGTCTCCCCGGGGACAAAGCAGATGAGCCAATAATATTTAAGACCTACTCAAAGAAGTACGGGGGCTTCCCTGGTGGCGCAGTGGTTGAGAGTCCGCCTGCCGATGTGGGGGACACGGGTTCGTGCCCCAGTCCGGGAAGATCCCACATGCCGTGAAGCGCCTGGGCCCGTGAGCCATGGCCGCTGAGCCTGCGCATCCGCCACAAAAAAAAAAAAAAAAAAAAAGTACGGGCCCAAGAGTTAATAGATCAATGAAAAGTTAGTTCCTAATTTTGATGTAGCAACCCTGAGGGTGGGAGGATGAGTGAGTGAGGAAAAGGTTCTATGTCTAAGACAAGTAATAAAGAGGAAAGATGTCTCCCTACTCAGAGGTGGGACTGCTGCTGAGGCCAGCACCATCTTCTTGGGTGACACTAAGACAACCGACCTAATCCTTTTAGACTTTCCCAGGCTGCACCGTGATGGGATTATAATACTTCCACCTCAGGATCCGAGGCCAGGCATTAAAACCAGGAGCTGTTCTCTGACACACACATGTGGCTGCGAGACCATCGCGCAATGTGGGGAAAACTGGGAGAAGTGGGAGGAGGGATACTTTGTTCAGATTTTCTACAGGGGTTCTGTGCAGTCATTATGTTCATTCTCCTCTATGCTTTTCTTCATGCTTGGTATGTTGAGTCTTCAGTTTTATCCACCCATGTGGACAGACCACAACTGTCCCACTTGTTTTTATTTCCAGTAGCCATTGAAAAGCCATGTTGAACACACTGGTTGGCCAATACCTAAGCAAAAGTTTTTTCCAAATACCCCAAGGTTCATAGAACACTAAAGCAAGCCTGGTTTAAACAAAGTTTGATGCATTGCTACAAAGAGGAGTCGGTCTGTCCGTGGCTGCCTCCAACCCTGATACTGGATTTTCCTCCTTGGAAATGTAACATGGCAAAGTATTTTCATTCCATACAGGCTGCCTTCAGCTGCACTGAACATTTATTCCGGCCCAGAACACTTCTTTATGAGATTATGGAGTTAGCTGATAGCACCTCTGATTTACATTTGAATTATGCAAAGAGTCTAAAATTCTTGAGTCAACGCTTACTCGGAATAAAGGTAAGATGAGTAGTTATATTTCACCATATCAATATTCTCAACCCACAAAAATATTTCAGTAAGCTTCCTCTTGACTCACATTTCCTAAGTGTGTCCTGTTTCTTATGCAGTTTCATGCCTCAAATTAATTATCTTTCCAACTTTAGCAGTAGGTTTTTCTCTTCCCTCAGTGAGCAGGTTTTCTATTAGTTGGAGTACTAGCTGAAACTGAGTCCAGAATCCCTTTTTCCTATATCTGTACTGAGCATATGGTGGATTCTCTTGAATTGCAGATCAGAGCCACAGCCAAATTTGTCATTTGTCTAATCTATTCAAAATTTCTATTTTCTAACTAAAAATTGTCACCATCTTAGAGCACTTCAGTTCTGTTGTGCACACCAGCATTTAGCTTTCTTTGGGAAGTGGGCCATTTTTCCCCCCAAAAGAAACACACTTTTCAAAAGAACAGAACAGAGTCTTACAGTGATGTGGGTGCATGGGGGTATATTTGAATCATCCCATAGTAAAATCACTCATTCCCAAACACCAGCTTCATGGCACCACATGTCATTGAATCCAAGGTGCAAATCTGTTCACATTCCAACCTTCCTGAAACCAGGATGTGTCGTATAATTGATACCTTGTCAACTGTTTGGCAGTCATTTTTCTTTCTTCATGGAACATAAAATGGTAAAAGAGCTTATAAGCAATGGTTTCTTATATTTGATCAAATACAGAATAATTCTTTAAAACTAAACCTCTATAAAATTACACATCACTATTTGCCATAGACTTTTGGGGCTGTTTGTATATAAGTGAACAGGAGAATCTGAAGTCAGGGGATGCCAAGTGCTGCCTGTGATGGGGAAGAAATGCCATGGATGAGGAAGGTGCCCAGGGTTAGACGAACAAAGAAGTCAGGGCACCGAGCTGGCTTCCTACATAGCCTCTGGGCTGGGATTCTAAGAATCAGTAGTTGCTGGTCAGGGGAAGGGCAGGAGTGTGTGTGGATATGTGGGGAGGGTATTATACCAGGAAGAGGGAAAGCAATGAACAAATTGCTTCCACAGTAGAACTGCATGGTGTGTGTCTGCAATCAACTGTAAGCAGTTATGCATTCCTAGAACTTGAAGAACAGGAGCTGTGACTGGGGACACATGGGGCCAGTCTCTCCTGGAGGGTAGACATTTGATGCTGTCTATTTCAAATGCAGTGGTCACCTTCTATGTCCTGTCTTTGCTACAGTTCCTAATTGACTTTCCGTAACAAATGTTGGATGCCCTTGGCAGGTCTCTTGGGTTTAGCTTCCAATTGCAGGATACTAATTTATAAAATTTTCTCCTCATTCCATCTTTCCGTTTTCTCAGAGATCAACTTCATCTAGAAATATTACCAGTTTTCAAGAGTTGGTTTTGTTTCTCTGAAGCATAACCTCAGAACTAATACAAGCTGTATAATTTAAGAGCCTAGAGGGAGTTGAGAAAACAATGGAATGAAGCGCCTTCCTTTTAAATTGGGGAACCTGTGATCCAGAGAGAGCAAAGCAAATCAGCTTCAGAGCCAGGGCTCAGATACAGGCTCCTGATGACTTGCCAAATGAAGAAACACACATTTGTCAGAGATTCTAGGTGCCACATTAAAAAATAATTTATGTTTGTACTTTTTATTTTGTTCAGTGTATTTTTCATCTTTTTTTTTTTCCCAGAAGTTTACCTCTAGTCACTTTCTCTTATGTCTACAATGATTTTTATAATTTCCCATGTGGAGAAGGAAAAGTGTTTTAAATATAAATATTTAAATGGTTTCAGTAGAAATGGGGAGGAAAAACTAAAACAATTCCTCCAGGCATAATTAACTATATTTATTTTTATTATTATTTCAATCTTGATTCATCAAACTGTGTTCACACATAGTTGATAAAGAGAGATCCCTGTGGAAGGTGGGAAGTGGAATTATCTTCTATCCTTTCAAAAGCTAAACATTAATTAACGTAATGTGATTTTGACTAGCCTTTATGGGTGTTTTTCTATGTCTCAGATATCACACAGCCTTCCTTTTCAGGTTTTGATAGGGTTATGACTACTTGAGCATTCCATATAACTTTAAATGGATTCTGTTTCTAGCTGAGTTTGGGTCTCCTGCAAATGATTTTTGACATTTCATAAATTCACAAGCAAATGTGAAACACCATCATGATTTAATTTTATGAGTCATGCTTTAATTTTGTGAGTCAGCAAATCCTACAGGAGGAAAGCAGAATTCTAACCTTATTCAAGGCAGCGAAAAGATAGATGTTTTTATTTAAACCCTACACATGCAAGTCACTATTAAAATCTGCATTTTCTGTTAATGAATTGGGGCTTAGGATATTTTTAAATGATCGCTCACATTTCAAAACAGCTCAAGTAATATATCAGGCATTAATTAAGCTTAATAACTCCCTAACTCTATTAAAATCATATCCTGAAGTAAATATTTTTAACGCCAGGATAACTTGTCTCCCAATATGCTGCTCAATATAAAATCCGGTAAACCCACGACCATGCCACAAATCTGTCCCTCCTCCAAGTCACTTCACTATCTAGCCTCACTTGGCTCATCTGTAAAATAGTAGACTAGGCTAGCTGACATCTAGGATGCCCCAAAACCATAAAGTCACAAAACCATGAAGCTAATTTTAATTATTTTCAGAGACATTTATATCTAAGAGAAAGCTTAGAGATAATGAACACAACATCTTCCTTTTTAAAGATAAGGAAATTGGGTTTCTAGAAAGAGAGACTCTTCCAAGATCAGCTTAAAGATCAAGTTTATGAGGAGGAATTCTGGGACTGAAACACTCATCAGCTGATTAGCAACCTGGTGCTTTCCTGAGTCTCTTCCTCTCTTCCAAGAGATGTCTCTCAAAGGAAAATATCAAATATAGTATCCCATATTTGAAGAAACTTTTAAAAAAAAGCCAATGTAGTCTCTAAAAGGCTTTCATCCTTAACATTAATATTAGTTAAAAATATTATGTCCCCACGAAACAAACGAAAATCACAATAAACCGCAAACTCAAACTATTCACAAGGGGCACAATCTAGGTCTTGCTCTTCTTTCTCTTGCTTACAGCTCTGCTTGCAAAGGAGGAGTGAGGGTGAATTTTGTGCTACAACAAAACTCATGATGGTAGTAATGATGAGGCTGGCATTGAACACAACAAACCTCAGGGAAATCTAAATGAGCAAATAATACGAAATGCATTAGAAGACTGGAAACAGAAAAAGAACAAATAGGGTATCTTTGCTAAAGAAAGGATTTTTAAAAACCCTTGCTGTATAAATTATATTCACCTTTGATTTTATTTAGGTTGGTTTATGTAACTTTCAAATGTCAATTCAAATTTAGCATACATATGGATTTTAATCTCTGGTACTTACAATGGCTTTTTCTCTAAAAGCTTAATGTCACAAGGTGAAGAATGAAGGAACACCCTAGTCAGACAAAGGTCTCAATCAACTTCTGTCAAGAAATACTAGAGCCTTCAACTGCCAGCATAGAACATTATTAAATGATGGGAATACATGTTTTCCTTAAATTAAATTTTAAAACTGCATTTTATAATTGGGATAAATTTTTTTTTGTGAAAGATTAATCTGAGATAAACTAACTTTCTCATCCGAGACTGTGGTGTCCAATACATCAGCCACTTGAAATATGGCTAATTTGAAATATTTCAAACACACATGGCTATTGAGCAACTTGAAATATGGCTAGTTTGAAATCAGATATGCTTTCAAGTAAAACACACACTATAATCTGCAGACTTAGTAACCCCCCAAAAGTAAAATGTCTATTAAGAAATTTGTATTTTATACTCATTTATATTTTGTGGATAAAATTATATGTATTTTATATTGATTATGTATATTTAAATTTTATATAACTATATAGCTATATTATATATAAATATATTTACATATTATATGTTATATTTAATTATGTTCATACTTATTTATATTTTATATATGTATTTTTATATTTTATGTTGAATAATATTTTGGATATATTGGGTTACATAAGTATATCATCTAATTCCCCCTGCTTCTTTTCAGTTGTTTCAATATGCCTCCTAGAATGTTTTAAATTACACATGTGGCTGCCCTTATATTTTTATTGGACAGCCTTGGCTTTGCATTAAGCAAAGGAGCAAACAGCTAAAAATTAATTCCGTAACTCAGATCATCAATCTTCTGTACAAATATAAATACCTTTAAACAGTTTTCTCCCCAGAATCTCTGCCAATTATCCTGTCAGAGATGTCATTACAAAAATAAAATCTTATTTATATACATGTATATGTATATATGCAAAGACCGTATATGTGTATATATACGTGTATATATAATCTTTTAAAATGAACTACAAAATGGCTACAATTCACATTTTCATAATAAGTTGCTTTAAAAAGGTCCAACCCTATATGCAAAATATACTGCTTTAAATCAGATTCACAGGAATGATTATGTGAAGTGGATGAACTAACTTTAGGCCATCAAAAGTGAGAATATAAGGACAATCAATCTCTCTCTCTCTCTCTCTCTCTCTCTCTCTCTCTCTCTCTCCTCTCTCTCTCTCTCTCTCTCTCTATATATATATATATATACACACACACACACATACACATATATAAATACCTACAAATATAAAATGCATACATATATTTATAATTGAAATATACATAATTCATATATAAATATGAATGGTTAATAATATTACAAGCGTGAAGGAAGAAAAAGAATGTGAATGTAGTGACGACACCTATATGAAATTACACATAAGCATAATGTCAACAATCAGAACAATTTGGGAGATACTACTGTTTACAAAGTTCTCTTTCTTTAAGGTTAAATTCATAATTTAAAGCCTCTTAAAGAGATGATCAAGTAATTTCTTAGGCCTCCCCAGGATCACTCAGAGATAGGAGAGAACTTACAGATCATTCAGTCCAATCTTCTCCTTTCATAGATGAGCCAACTGAAGGCCCAGGACTGAAGGAAATTTCCCAAGGCACAGAGTAAGCTTTTTTCATTAGTTTTAAATTACTGAAACACACATACACCGGTACGTGGTTTATAAAATATTATGCTGTGCACAGGTCCTGTAAACAAACCCACACAGCTCCTTTCTCCGGAAACAGCACGGATTCAAGGACTTTCCTTGGTAAAGTACTGGCCCCTAAATCATGTTGGAGTTTGCGCTGGTTTAAGAGCAAGGGATGAAGGCAGCCCAGGCAGGGGAGGGAGATGCAAGAGGAGGACCTTTAAATAAAAGTCAGCAGCAAAGGGAAGCAGGCAGAAAGAGAGAGCTTTGTATTTTCACGTACCCCAATTAACAGAGCCACCCTTGGGTCATCTACTTGGTGTTATTTGAGAACTAATACAAGATCTCTTTTCCAGGTTCTTGCTACTTTCTTAGGGAAGACGTTTACTGGAATAAATGGCAGCAATAGTGCTGTTATTATTAATAGTGAATAAATTATTAACCATTATTAATAGCAAATAGGCACAAGACCAATTATTTTGGTGGGAATCAGGAAAGACAGGTCCACTGGACATATACCTGGTAAGGCACGTAGAATAACCAGGTAGAACCACCAGGAAGTAGCTCAAAGGCACAGAGCTTCAGGTCAGGAGTGCAAAGAAGAGAGGAGCAGGAAACAGAAAGAGGAAAGTGGTTTGGTACCAACACAAAGTTTACCTACTTCACAATGATGCCCATGCTGCCTACGGCAACACGGAGGAAAGAGTATTAGATACAAGGACACTCAACTCCTGGCCTTCAGGGAGCAGCAGGTAGAAGGAAAATCCCCAGGGTGGTGATGACCAGCCTCCCTCCTCATGCTCTATGGGGAATCACGGCCCTGGGCATTGTGCTGGGCCCCTTCTCTCATGGCTTCCACTCATCACCACTACTCACTTCTTTGGAACCATCCAGCACCATGACTATAACCACTGCTGTTCCTTTCTCTTCAGAAGGGACAGGTCTTACCCTTTTGCCCCTTCCCACCTTGGTCCATCTATTATCCCTTCTCTTTCAAGTTAATCAACCTCCCTTTCTGCCGTCAACCCATATCCTCCAACCTGTTTCTTCCTCCAGTTACCATCCTCTTCCTTCTCTTCACAAAGTTCTACGTCCAGTCTGGTTCCTTTCTCCACCACACCAGAGAAAGGTTTTCACCAGGAACCCTACTCAAGTCCTCACTCTCTACACTTTAGTAATTTTTCAGTTTCCTTTGTTAGCTCCTTTCCCTCTGTGTGCAATGATATCTTGAATATCATTGCTCTACAAGGTTCCAACCTTGGCTGTCTTCTATTACACTTTACTTGCTCCCTCTAGGTGATTTAATCCACTTCTGTGGCTTCAACCAACAGCTGTATGCCAACGACTTCCAGAATTAAACACCTCTCCAGAGACTACAGTAGGGGGATCAAAATGTGGATTTGGTGCTCTGGAGAGGTATTTATATCTCCATTTACCTAAGGTCATCTTCACCTGGATGTCCGATAGGCACTTCATATTCAGCACCTCTAAAACTAAAATTATCTCCCTCCATCTCCACCCCCAAATGTTTCTTTTTTCTGTGGTCCCTATGTTAATTACAAGCACAAAATCTACTGAGTGGCCCAAGCTGGAAACTTGACTTCTTTCTCATCTTTAGCCGCTGGTCTCCAAGTTGTCTCCATTCTACCTCCTAAAAGGCTACTAAATACATCTTCTCCTTTCTAGATTCACAGCCAGGGCTTAGTCTAAGCCTTCAGAGGCAAAACCATCCCTGTATCTGCCCACTCCAATCTTTTACCCCATGGTCTGAACTATTTCTATAATATGCAAATCTAATCATACCATCCTCCTACTTAAAACGCTTTAATTGCCTTCTCTTGTCACTAGAGAAAGTCCAAACTTTGTAGCAAAAAACCCAAGCCCCTTCACATTCTGGCCCCTTCCCAAAAATGTTCACCTCACATAGAACTATTCCTTCTGGTCATTTCAGAATGCTAGAACTTTTCTGAATACACTATCTCATTTCAAGGCTTTGCAAAGTTTCCCTCCATTTGAAGTGACCTCCCCTCCTTTGCCCAATTGGCCAAACTTAACATCTTATTTCAAGACTCTCAAATGTCACCTCCTCCGTGAAGTCTTCCGCAACCCAACACCTACCCTCCTGCTCCCCAGGGGCCTCCCACTCCTTTCCTCCCCACTGAAGAATTAACTGCCCCACACTGATGCTAGTGGTGCCTTGCACTCCCATTATTCTCCTGCGATGAGCTGATTACATCTGCATGCCCCACACTAGCCTGGAAGTCCCTTGAAGGCAGGGACCCTAACTGGTTCACCTTTGCCTCCTTACACCAAGCACAGAACCTGAAACACAGTAGGCCTTTAGCAAATATGTGCTGGACAAAGGGCAATAATTTTGTGCTACTGTTTATGGGGCACTTTACATGTGTGAAGCACTTAAGAGTTAATGCCCACACCAGAAGGGGATACAACCCCATTTTGCAAGTGAGAAAAAAAGCTTAGAAAGGTGAAATAATTTGCCCAAAGTCAACAGCTAGTAAATTCAAGGCTGCTTTTGACCTCTGAACTCCTGTTTCTAAGCACTCCACTCTACTCCTGGACCAAAGGGACTGGATACTGGGCTTGGTTTCTATAAAAACAATCTCTCCTAATCACAGGCTCAGGCGCTGTGTTAGCCCCAAATCCATTTTGTTGTGCTTGTGCACAACAAAACCTTGCTGAAGACTCCTGGAGGCTATCAGCGTTCCTACCCATAAGAAGGGGGGGGCACCATTTATCACAATTAGCTCCTTGGTCCCTGGCTTAGGATGCGCTACCCCAGAAACATGCAGAGAAGGCTGGATTTCCCCCACGTACCATTAGGTTTCCATGCCCTACTCTGGGAACAGAGAAGTGGGTGGGTGTGAGAGATCATGATGACGGATTTTAATGTGTGCTCTGGGAAAATAGCTGCAAAACTTTATAGTCACTCATACAAATACACCACAGAATGAGAGGAACTTTCCACTCTCAAGTCTAGACTCTCAGGGCTAGCAATATACCATTATCTATATATTCATTGATCCATCACTGAATACATATACCTCGTGTTTCCCACCCACAGTAATGCATTGCATTCAGTTGTGTTTTTCAGTCACCCTCTTTTAATTCTATGCATTTTCTGTTAAATGTATTCTAAAATTGACCTCTTTAATTTCCTCTAATTCTAATGACTTTTTAATGTCAGTCCCTTATTTTCTACTAATACCTCTACCGCCTCTGCGTGACTATCCAGCACATAATTGAAATCAGTCCTGTGCTTACCCTAATTAATACATTTAAGCCTCTCAATTCACAGGTGATCAAACTTGCCCAAGGTCACTCAGCTAATAAGAGATATACATGCACACTGGGCTCCAGGCATGAGGACTATTTGCCAGTATTCTTTCCCTCTGTATACCTGGGTACTGTGTGGTGAACTCTCTCTCTCCACTCCCAACCTTTTCTGACCTGCCAAATTCCTACTGGCCCTTTAAGGCTTAACTCAAGGTTCACCTCCTCCACAAACCTTCTCAGGTTTTCTCTGCTCTCTCTCTCCTCTCCTGTTGGGTGCCTCTGCCCTGGGCTTCATTCCCTCCCCACTTTTCCTGAAATGTAATTGTCACCTGACCCCTTGAACTCCCTCACTAGGCTGCAGGCTCCTCCAGAGCAGTGTAGAGTCTGGGTCTTGTCTTGGGATTCCCAGTTCTGGAACAATGCATGGCACATAACACACACATAACAAATGCTTGCTGAAAACTCAGTAGTGACCCCACTTCTCTGATTTGGCCAAAGGCCTGATGAACGACATCATCTGACTTAGGAGGAGAGACTTCCTATCATGAGCAACGACATTTTCTCAGCTTTCCATGAACTCATTCTCTCACTAGGTTTACATTGACACAAGTAATTACCATTAGTTGAGGAATTACCACTTCTCAGACACTGACATGAATGCTTCGTGCATAGTACGCTTATTCTGACAACACTGTCCAGTGGACATCATCCTCATTTTATGGATGAAGCTCAAAATCAGTTACTTATCCTAAGTAATTGGCCTACAGTCACAGAGAAGAAAGGCTTTGTTTTAAAAGAATATATAGGGCTTCCCTGGTGGCGCAGTGGTTGAGAGTCCGCCTGCTGATGCAGGGGACACGGGTTCGTGCCCTGGTCTGGGAAGATCCCACATGCTGCAGAGCAGCTGGGCCCGTAAGCCATGGCCGCTGAGCCTGCGCATCCGGAGCCTGTGCTCCACAACGGGAGAGGCCACAACGGTGAGAGGCCCGCGTACCGCAAAAAAAAAAAAAAAGAATGTATAAAACGCCTTATAGTTATCTGTGTCCTGGAGAGATTCATTAGTATTTGAAATTACTTACAGTGCATTAATTTGGATGCTAGAGTAGTGAAAGCATGGTCAACTAGGATTTATAGAGGTTCAAGGCAGTTCTACCATATGCATTATCCAGGGCCAATCATGCCTGTAGTCCTAATTTTCTTAGCAGATAAATAGGGATTATAATACCTACTTACCTCAAAGGAGGCTGAATAGCAAAGATCATGTTTGCCAAAATGCTTTGTTAAAGAAGAGGGCAAAGGTCCATCTTAGGGCACTATGCTGGATAAAGAGCTTGATGCAGTGTTTCGTAAAGAAAGAATAGTGGGAGAACCCTGAGCATCAGGGCCACCTGAGGTGTTAACAGCAGATGGAAGAATCCAGGCTGGGAATCCACATTTAACAAGCCTTCAAATGATTCTATCAGACACAAAAGTTTGATAAATACCAGGTTAGGACAGTGCTTCTCAAACTTTAATGTACACACGAATCACTTGGGGATCTTGTTACGATGTAGATTCTTATTCAGTGGACATGGAGAGGGGGAGGGCGGGCTGAGATTCTGCATGTCTTACAAGCTCCCCAGGGAAGCCAGTGTTGCTGGTCTGCGGATCACATTTGAGTGGCAGGGGTTTGGAAAGTCTACCCCCACTGGGACAAATTAGCTTTGCTTTATTCCTCGACCACAGATTGCATTCCCTAACTTCAGGGAGGATTTCATAAAGCCCAAGCTCTCAGTATTGGTGCCAATATTACCTGAACTACTCAAAACCAACTGGAATGGATTCTTTATCATGCAGGAAAGGCAGTAGCATTCTTTTCAGCTATAGACAGCACATATGTTTAGCATGTGAAAGAATAATTTACTGCTACTGCTTGAGTCCTATTTACTGTGAAAAGCATTTTATATATATTATGTCTAATTCCCACCACAACCCCACAAGGTGGATTTTCTTGGTCTATGGATAAGGAAGTAATGACCTAAAAAGCTTAAGTAGGGCTTCCCTGGTGGCCCAGTGGTTGGGAGTCCGCCTGCCGAGGCAGGGGACACGGGTTCGTGCCCCGGTCCGGGAAGATCCCACGTGCCGCGGAGCGGCTGGGCCCGTGAGCCATGGCCGCTGAGCCTGCACATCCGGAGACTGTGCTCCACAACGGGAGAGGCCACAACAGTGAGAGGCCCACGTACCGCAAAAAAAAAAAAAGAAAAAAAGCTTAAGTAACTTGCTCAAGGTCACATGGCTAATTAAGTGTTGCAGCTGGGGTTCCAATTCTGCTCTATTGGGATCCAAAACCTGTCCTCTGCCCATCCTCCATGGCATTAAATGATAGTGGTATAAAACGTGACAGCTTGAGGAAAAAAATGTTCCTCCTGTATGTATCGGTACTGGAGTTAAAGGCTTTGCTGAGGCAGATTCTGGATGGGGGTGAGGATGGGAATGAGGTTAATTAATTAGTGATCTATGTTGACTCATGGACAAAAACATACAGATAGCATCCTTGTCCATGGTTCCCATAAATCTGATAGTGCGGATGGAATAAAAAGGACATTAGTAGCCGGCGCACTGATCCTAAACGTTGCCACCTACCCTCAGACTTCTAGATGTGGGGCTCAACCAATAAAGAGGAAAAATCCTTCCTGATCCTTGTGGCCTATTAACTTCACTGCCTTCTCCTGTATGAGGTTTCTATAACTTAAAAGTTCACACCAATACAGGTTTACCCTGCCTTATCATTTCACAGTTGCCACACTTCTCTTCCTCTGATAAAACTGCCTGCACCTGAAAAGAAAATGTACTGTTTAGTCAAATACACTGAAAATGCAGCAGTTTCGAAGGTTTTCTTTTGAGTAACAAAATTGTCCATATTATTTCATAAGGTTGATGTGGAGAGAAATGCATGGTAATAAAGATGCTCAGAGAAAGCAGTCAGATAGAGTCTCAGGTGGACCAAATGAAGCAAAGACAGCTATAAAATAAACTTGCTAGGCATTTACCATCCAGTGTCTTTAGCATGTAATGCCCTATGGATGGAGTGTCCAAGGTCAGTTTTTTTAACCTTGGGTCTCTCTACTATTATAATGAGTACTCAGTAGCTTAACTGTCATTTTCTAAAAATTCATCTTTAATAACAGTACAACTCTTTACCTATGTAATGAAAAAGATCCAATTAGAAAGCTACGTCTCCTTAAATTAAATATATACATGGCAGTCTGAAACCAAACAATGATAATCGAAGTATTGATTATAAACTGATTTTGCCCCTATGGTATTCTCTACACATGATGTTTCAAAAATAAAGACTGCAACCTAAAACAACAAAAACAAAAAAAATGGTTTGAAAATTCACTTAAAAGTAAAAAATGTGTGTTTTAAACAGAAGGTAAGAAATTGAGTCTGGAGCACAGATTTCAAACTAATAAGCGTTTCCTATTTCATTCCCCCACCCCAAGGAACAGTTCAGATCTCAGAAAAACTAAAGGTCCACAGAAACCAACCTGATATTTTTCTGGCGAGGCTTTACTGAAATGTTTAGACATGAACATGTTTGCAATGAGTCATAATTTATAGGACCTTAACGGCCAATGCCTTATGTGAGCTCCTTCCTACATTCAATAGCATTTTCAAACCAGCTGGTGGTACATTTTCCAGGCCCTGATAATTTTTATAAAGTTACCAGATCTCAGTTACTAAGGCTGCCACCCAGCACCCTTTCTCGTGATAATTTTTTATGCTATCTAAACAGAAGAGAACCTGATTCCCTTTTTGAACTAGAACTCTCCCCCAACCGGCCAGTTAATGCCTTTCTCCAGAGAAAGGGCGCACGCACTATTTTTAAGACCCCCAAAGAGAAGTTGAGGGGCCTTTGGCGCACTCCAAGTAAAAAGGCAATGGGAAACGTTAATGGGGAGCCGCTCTGGGCAAAGGCAGACGCAGTAACAGGATATGTTCCTTTCTAGAGGAAGCAGGAGCTGCGATAGCCGCGAGGCAGGAAAGGCGGTGTCAGCAGCACCCAAAGGAAACGGGCGCGCCAGGGTTTGCAAGGACCTGGCCAGCGTAGGGACTCTCGCTCCAGTCGGGTCCGAGGTTGGTGAGCACTTCGCCCGCGGGAGATCAAGCTCAGGCCTCCCGGTACTAGTGGTTATAAAGAGTACCCATCTACTCCCTGCCACCTCCGCCAAAGATGGGCAAAAGGAAGAGAAAAAGCAAACACCAGGAGCCGCGGCAAGTGAACTCGTCAACAAGTCAGCCCCGGACGCAAGTCCCTGCCCTGGAGGGACCTCGGGGTCCTGGGGCCGGAGGCGTTGGGAAGGCGAGGCACGGCGTGGGTGGGGTGGGGTGGGGTGGGGTGGGTGGGCGGGGAAGGGGGTGCTGCAAACGCCGGGTCCACAGATGGGGCTGGAGCGCGGAACGTTTCCCTCCGCGCCCCACCGGGGCTGATGCGCGCTCTCGAGGCGCGCGCGCATCTTCCAGACCTTCCCAGGCCCCAGGGCGGCGGCGGGGAAGGGGAAGGGGCTGCGGCGGTTCTTGCAGAGGGACAGGGGGGGCAGGAGGAGGCGACCTGCTTGTCACCGGCGCCCGCAGAGGGCTGGCAGCCCCAGGCCCCCGACCGCCCCGGCTGCCGGGCGCCTCCCAATGCAGCCTGCAGCCCGCCCAGCTCGCCCTCGCCACGGCCCCGTAGGGCAGGTACCTCGGAGCCTCGGCCCCTAGGAGCCTCCCGGCCGCGATCCGAGCGTCCCTCCAGCTCCCTCATCCGACGTCGGCGTCAGCAGAAGGCGAGGGAAGGGGGCGGAGGGAGCGCAGGAACCGGCCCTTCCTGCGGCGGTCGCCGCCAGCCGGAATAGCAGCCGGCGGAACCCGTGAGCGCCGCAGCGCAGCGCAGTGGCCGGGGGGAGCGGGCGCCCTCGCCTCTCCGCGAGCGCCAGGGGCCGGGGCCCCGCCGTCGTCTCCCCTCCCCGCTTCTCCCCTTTGAAGAATCCCCGGCGGGCGACCCCTCCCAGCAAGACCCAGGGACCCAGAGGAGGGAGGGGGCGATGGCCTCACCTTGTTTGGGGCGGGTCTGGGATGGGGGAAGTGAGTCTCCCTCTCTCTATTCCCTGGGGTCTTTCCTCGACCCCCATCTCCTAGGGTACACCCCGCTCGGATCTGCCGCCCAGGGTGACCCCGCCCCTGCTCTCCCGCAGGTGTTCTACGTGTCCTAAGCATTTGCGTCACAATGACCTGGCCTACAGGTGGGAGCAGCAGCGAACGCCCCAGGGTTCTCACTGTGCTGTGCTTAGCGCGTGCTGCTTGCTTCCACTGTAGACTGCTGTGGCTTTAGAGGACAGGAGACTTCATGACTTCAATGCCAAGGAAAGTTACAGAGCCCTGTACCTGGGAATCAAGTTTGGGCTTAAAGTAAAAAGGCTCTGTGGAAAAAAAAACAACTGTATATGTATATATATTTTTCATTCCCATATATTCATATATCTTTTATACTTAAGTTACTGATGCTTACAGTAATTTCATCTTCTCTTATTTTTTGTTATCGGGAAAGAACCAAACCCTTCTTTTTTGAGTACCCTGCAGTGATCACATGAAGAAATGGTGTTGGAATAGTTCCTTTCTAAAATCATCTATGCTGAAAAGCAGTCCCAATGTGCTATGACTCATCCCTGATTGTGTTATATATTTATTAAAATGTTCATTGAATAGTCACTGATTAAAACAATTTAACAGGGTGGGACGAAAGATGATTATTGAGTAATGATACAAACAAGTCTGAAATTCACAGGTGACAAGAATGGGCTGCTTGTTCTGTGCCAGGCATATGCTGTATACTTTACATTTAATCCTTACAGCAACCCAGTCCTGTGGGTAGAGTGTTATCCCTATTTTACAGATGAAAACACTGCCCAGAGTACCATAAAGGCATTCAGCCAACAGGATGTTGAGCAGAAGTTTGACTCCAGGGTTGTCTGAACCAAGAGATTTAGTTTAATCTCAAGGTAGAAAGGTGTCTGACCAAGGTGCAAGGTGAAAAAGTATAGGAGAAGATGTTGACATTTTAATAGAAAGGTAATAAGATGGCACAGCTCCAGGAATTTATATAACCTTTAAAGTTGACATTATTCTTTGGATATATTCTTTGAGGCTTCTGTTTGTCACAGATGGATTTGAGCCTGTCCCAGTAGGGCACAAAATATGGAGCTGAGCAAGTATCAAGGCCTTGAGAAATGGTTATGAATAAACAAATACTGATGAATAGGATCTACAAAATAGCAAATTGATAAAAAACCTGAGATTCAGGAGAAATTTGGGGAGAGAAAAACATTGCTCCTATATATTTGGCATTTATAAGAAACATTCATATGAATCTGTTGACAACACAAGCTAAATGATTATCCTGTTTGTAAAAAGGAAAAAAATCCTTTTAAAATGAGAAAAAAAACCTTCCTTGCAAAAGAGACATGATTAAGATATTTTGTTTTAAAATATTTGATTCCAAGTACCATTAACTTACGTGTTAAAACCTAGTTGAGGGAGTTTAAAAGAAACAGATTATTTTTAACAGAATGAAGTGCTATTTCTATCATAGTAGGTGCTCAATAAATGTTGGCTGAATGTGTCAATCAGTAATCACAGCATTGAGAGAGAAATAAATCACATTTCCTGATTCTAATGTTCTCCTTTCCACCAATGGTGATTTACTAGTTACATGAAAACGTGTTAGAAACCCTATTTATCAAAGGCTGGCTTTGTGGCAGATACTTAGATTTGTTAATGAGCCAAGTCTAGATATCTAGAGCCAGTAGAATGGCAGGTTGCTTGTGTGTTCAAAGTATCTCCTCAAAATGCAGATAATTAGAACACAGGCACTGGGGAAAGTGAGCAAGAAAGCTGATTTATGGAACTAATTACTCAGGTTTCCTTTTACCTTACAAAAGGTCAAGGTGGAAACCTGGGCCATGAGTCTAATAACCTATCATGGAGGCTAAAAGTGGTTTCTAAGACAATGTCTAAAAGTGAACAGACATGTGATACTGTCTAGTCAACATGGCACTGAGATTCCTTGGGCTCCTAGAGTTTAAGATAAAGCTTTAAATGACTTTTCATCATTATTTGTGTTGTCCTAACATTTGGGATAATACTTGAGGGAAGAAATAATAAACTGGTGCTCATCCTACATCGCCACAGTGAGTACTTTTCCTTCCCATTTAAAAAACTGCTCCATCTATAACACTTCCATTGTTTCTGGGTATCAAGTTGTTGTTTTAATCTTGCAGAGCACCCACAATGTGCTAGTGAGAACCGGAAACAATTCCTAAGAAGAGAACGGCTATTGAATGATGGAATCTTAAATTGTGAAAGAAATAATGTGCATTTTCCAGAGTGTAACAGGATCACAAAGAAACTTTTCCACAGAAAAAATCCATACATATTCAATGAGTTTTTTGAGGGCTTCCCAGTTTCCAGATGTGTTAACAGGACCACATGAATTAGGAATTGTGTTAGGCTGCCATTAACAGAGACCCAGAATAACAGTGGATTAAATGAGATAGAGATTATTTTCTCGCACTTTAAAAGAATTGGAAAGTAGGCTGTCCAAGGCTGTGTGGCCTCTACTAGGTCCTCGGGGTGTTGCCCTCCTCTCCTTCTATTCCACCATTCTTAGCAAAGCAATATTGTTTAAAGGTATATCCAAGCTAGGATGTGGAGAAATGGGAAACTTCATATATTGCTGGTGGGAATGTAGAAGGATGCAGACAATTTGAAAAATGGTCTAGCAGTTCCTCAAATGATTAACTAGAGTTACCATATGACCCAGCAATTCCACCCCTACATATATATCCAAGAGAAATGATGACCTGTGCCCACACAAAAACTTGCACATATAGCGACATTATTCAAAATAGTCAAAAGCCAAAAACAATCCAACTGTCTATCAGTGGATGAATGAATAAACAAAATATAGTGCAGTGGAATATTATTGGGCCATGAAAAGGAATGAAATACTGTTACATGCTGTGACTTGGATGAACCTTGAAAACATGCTAAGTGAAAGAAGTCAGCCACAAAAGTCCATGTATTATATGATCCTATTCATATGAAAATCTAGATAGGGAAACCTATAGAGACAGAAAGTAGACTGGTGTTTGCTTAGGACTGGAGAGAAAAAGAAAACATACATATCAATTTATATACATGCATTAAAATGTAAATATGGATATATATAGACACAAATTATTCATCTACATATAATACAATATATTTTAGTGCACTGTTTACATTTTTAATGTTCTGAATGCTCCTTAGGCTCTCAGCCAATAAAAGCAAGTGAGGCAGAATGCCCTTGTGCCTCTTGGTGAATGGCCACCATAATGCAAATATGTGCTCTACCATTCATCCAGGCAGATATTTACTGTTTTCTACAGCTCTGAAATCCTTTTATTTTCTGACTCATCTTTGACAGCATCATCTATACTCTTGGTACCTGTCCAAGAGTAAGCTGCTGAGATAGAGCTTAAGCTATTATTATTATCAATGTGTTTAATAAGAGCTATACATGCGAATCTCTCGAAAGCTCAGTTAGTTAATAAGAAAAACGCTTTTTCTTCAGAGTTGCTAGGAGATTAAAATTAAGATAATCTTTAAAGTAAATTTTGGAAAAAATGACATTTTAAAAATTATTATTGGGCTTCCCTGGTGGCGCAGTGGTTGAGAGTCCGCCTGCCGATGAAGGGGACACGGGTTCGTGCCCCGATCCGGGAAGATCCCACATGCCGCAGAGCGGCTAGGCCCGTGAGCCATGACCGCTGAGCCTGCGCATCCGGAGCCTGTGCTCCGCAAAAAAAAATTATTATTAAATTTGTTGTCTGACTTTTATCGGTGATAGAAATTTAAAGAAGGGTTAAGCTAAATTTTATTGGCAAAAATAAAGTTATTTACTGTATTGTGTAATACAGATATTAGATGTACTCAAGAATATGTACTAAATATCTTGACCAATTTTGGTTTAATTCTTGTGATCAGTTGTGCTCTCTACATAGCAAAACAAAGCTTCTATTATACTCTCAGCAGATTTAGTTATATCTTTATGCAAATTTGTGTGCGCATGTGAATATAGAACAAATGCTTAATTAAAAGCATTAACTTTTGTTAATTAATAACTTCCTTTCCCTTCAAAATTAAAGCTACAATGAAGAGAGGAGGCTTATTTTACACTGAGGAGAAAGGTAATTCTTTTCACTGCCACACCAGCTTGGATTTATGTATAAATAATACAGCTTCCCACACCTCCACCCCAGTATCATTCACTGGAACTTCTGCAAGAAAAATGCTGGTGATGGCATCAAAAAGGGACACCTCATTCACTGCAGGTGGAGAATTTCGTTTTTTCATGTGCCATCCAGTATAATCCTGCTTCTCACTAGGAACTGTGCTGGGATTTGGGCAAACCTTAGCCCAGAGTTCATAGCTGTGCCTTGGTCTTGGCAGATTTAGGGCTAATGACCCCCTCAAAGGGTCACTGTCTAATAAAGAACAGGACTTAACTGAAAGATTAGGATGGAACTCTCTAGGTCTTTGGTATCTCTCTTTCTCTGTGCACAGGTGGGAACCTAGTTCCCCAACCAGGGATCGAACCTGCGTCCCCTGCATTGGAAGGCAGATTATTTACCACTGGACCACCAGGGAAATCCCATTGATCATGTCTTTATATACCTTTTTGCTACCTGTATACCATCTTTGGTGAGGTGTCTGTTCAGAATTTTTGCCCATTTATTAACTGGGTTGTTCATTTTCTTATTGTTGCATTTTAAAATTTCTTTATATAATTTAAATAACAGTCCTTTATCAGATGTATTTTTGAAAATATTTTCTTCCAGTTTGTGGCTTGTCTCCGCATTCTCTTGATAGTGTCTTTTGCAGAGTAGAAGTTTTTAATTTTAATGAAATCCAATTTACCCATTTTTTCCCATGGATTATGCCTTTGTAGTTGTATCTAAGAAGGCATCACCAAACTCAAAGTTATCTAAACTTTCTCCTATGTTATCTTCTAGAAATTTTATAGCTTTCTGCTTTACATTTAGGTTTATGATCCATTTTGAGTTAATTTTTGCAAAAGGTACAAAGTCTATGTCTAGATGCACATTTTGGCCTATGGATGTCCAGTTGTTCCAGCAATCATTTCTTGAAAAGACTATCCTTTCTCCATTGAACTGCCTTTATTTATTTGTCAAAGATCAGATAACTACAAGTGCAAGTGTCTATTTATGGACTTTGTTCCATTGATCTGTCTATTCTTTTGCCAGTACCACATTGTCTTAATCACTGTAGCTTTAGAGCAAGTCTTGAAGTCAGGTAATGTCAGTCCTTCAATTTTGTTCCTCTTTTTCTTTGTTCCTCTCCAACAATATTGTTGGAAAAAATCAACCTAGAGTTACCAGTGAAAAAATATTAAAAAGCAAAGTCAACTTTTTCAGATGTACAAAGCTAAAAGTTTCATCACCAACATACCTGCATCTCAAGAAATTCATTAATGATTTTGAATAAATTTTATTATATAATCACATCGTATGTATTTCAAAGTTGCAGTCTTTATTTGTCATGCAGGTGTTTGGTCTGCAGACTCTACTTGTTTGGAATCTGAATCCCATGATCCTTTGTATTAACACCAAAGACTATCACAGTCCTGTGACTCACAGACTGAGAATCATTGTTTTAGAATATAAACTTCATGAGATATTAAGATATAATCCAACATCATAGGGGAGATGGATTAATTAGGATAAACGCTGGGCTATAATAATATTTAAAGAATATAGCGGCTTAAACAATATTGAACCTTATTTCCTTCTCATAAAACAATCCACTCAGGTGGACCAGGTCAGTACAGCAGATCAGGTGGTCAGGGATTCAGGCTCTTTGTTATCCTCAAAGTATTGCCCTCACTGCATGCCCAAAGAGGCTCCAACCTGTGGGAAAGGGGGAAGGCAAGGGTGAGGGTGTGTTTCCTTCAAGGGCATGACCCAAGTTACTACACACAAGTTTTTCAGTCACATCCTATTGGCCAGAACCTGGTCACATGGCCATGCCTTATTGTAAAGGAAGCTAGAAAATATAGTCTTCAGCTGGGCAAGAAGAAAAGAATAAATATTTGAGAAATGATTAACAGTCTCTGCCAAAGCAAGTTAGTGATGGAGTTAAAAGTAGAACGGGAAAAGTGCATCTGATTGGGAATTAGGAAATAGGGGTTATAGTCCTAATTCAGCCTTACTCCATTATTAAACCAAATGTTTGGCCCATGCTTCACCTGAATTACCCTTACTTTCTGCACAGAGAAACTAAGTGCACTAAGTCCGCGCACCACAGCTACTGAGCTCGCTTGCCTCATCTAGAGAGTCCACGTACTGCAAACTACAGAGCCCGCGCACTCTGGAGCCCTCGCACCACAACTACAGAGCCCACGCTCCCTGGAGCCTGCACGCCACAACTAGAGAGAGAAAACCCACACACCACAACTAGAGAGAAGCCCGCAAGCCCCAACGAAAGATCCCACATGCCTCAGTGAAGATCCTGTATGCCACAACTAAGACCAAATGCAGCCAAAGAATTAAAAAGTAAATAAATAAATAAATAAAATATTTTTTTAAAATGATCAACATCATACCTCCCTAAGAAATTCCAAATTAAAACGAGACACCACTGCACACCTACTAGAAACCAAAACACTGAAAAACACCAAACAGTGGTGAGAATGTGGAGCAAAAGGAACTCTTATTCATTGCTGGTGCAAATGGAAAATGATATAGACACTTTGGAAGATAGTCTGGCAGTTTCTTATAAAACTAAATATGCTCTTACCATATGAACCTGCAATTGCACTTCTTAGTATTTATGCAAATGGGTTGAATACATGTCATGAACCTCCATATGAACGTTTATGGCAGCTTTATTCACAATTGTCCCAAATTGGGAGAAACCAAGATGTCTTTTTTTTTTTTAACATCTTTATTGGAGTATAATTGCTTTACAATGATGTGTTAGTTTCTGCTGTATAACAAAGTGAATCAGTTATACATATAATATGTTCCCATACCTCTTCCCTATTGCATCTCCCTCCCTCCCACCCTCCCTATCCCACCCCTCTAGGTGGTCACAAACCACCGAGCTGATCTCCCTGTGCTTATGCAGCTGCTTCCCACTAGCTAGCTATTTTACGTTTGGTAGTGTGTATATGTCCAGGCCACTCTCACTTTGTCCCAGCTTATCCTTCCCCCTCCCTGTATCCTCAAGTTCATTCTTTAGTAGGTCTGTGTCTTTATCCCTGTCTTACCCCTAGGTTCTTCATGACCTTTTCTTTTTTCTTAAATTCCATATATATGTGTTAGCATACGGTATTTGTTTTTCTCTTTCTGACTTACTTCACTCTGTATGACAGACTCTAGGTCCATCCACCTCAATACAAATGACTCAATTTCATTTCTTTTTGTGGCTGAGTAACATTCCATTGTATATATGTGCCACATCTTCTTTATCCATTCATCCGATGATGGACACTTAGGTTGCTTCCATCTCCTGGCTATTGTAAATAGAGCTGCAATGAACATTTTGGTACATGACTCTTTTTGAATTATGGTTTTCTCAGGGTATATGCCGACTAGTGGGATTGCTGGGTCGTATGGTAGTTCTATTTGTAGTTTTTTAAGGAACCTCCATACTGTTCTCCATAGTGGCTGTATCAATTTACATTCCCACCAGCAGTGCAAGAGGGTTCCCTTTTCTCCACACCCTCTCCAGTATTTATTGATTCTAGATTTTTGGATGATGGCCATTCTGACTGGTGTGAGATGATACCTCACTAGTTTTGATTTGCATTTCTCTAATGATTAATGATGTTGAGCATTCTTTCATGTGTTTGTTGGCAATCTGTATATCTTCTTTGGAGAAATGTCTATTTAGGTCTTCTGCCCATTTTTGGATTGGGTTGTTTGTTTTTTTGTTATTGAGCTGCATGAGCTGCTTGTAAATTTTGGAGATTAATCCTTTGTCAGTTGCTTCATTTGCAAATATTTTCTCCCATCCTGAGTGTTGTCTTTTGGTCTTGTTTATGGTTTCCTCTGCTGTGCAAAAGCTTTTAAGTTTCATTAGGTCCCACTTGTTTATTTTTGTTTTTATTTCCATTTTTCTAGGAGGTGGGTCAAAAAGGATCTTGCTGTGATTTATGTCATAGAGTGTTCTTCCTATGTTTTCCTCTAAGAGGAAACTCTAAGAGTTTGATAGTTTCTGGACTTACATTTAGATCTTTAATCCATTTTGCGCTTATTTTTGTGTATGGTGTTAGGGAGTGTTCTAATCTCACACTTTTACATGTAGCTGTCCAGTTTTCCCAGCACCACTTATCGAAGAGGCTGTCTTTTCTCCACTGTATATTCTTGCCTGCTTTATCAAAGATAAGGTAACCATATGTGCGTGGGTTTATCTCTGGGCTATCTATCCTGTTCCATTGATCTATATTTCTGGTTTTGTGCCAGTACCATACTGTCTTGATTACTGTAGCTTTGTAGTATAGTCTGAAGTCAGGGAGCCTGATTCCTCCAGCTCCATTTTTCGTTCTCAAGATTGCTGTCTTTTAATAGGTGAGTCGATAAACAAACTGTAGTACCTCCATACAGTGGAATGTTAATCAGTGTTAAAAAGAAATTTGCTATTAAAAGACATGGAGGAACCTTAAAAACATACTTCTAAGTGAAAGAAACCATTCTGAAAAGGCCACATACTGTATGACTCCAATTAATGACATTCTGGAAAAGGCAAAACTGTGGAGACAGAAAAAAAAATCAGTTGCCAGGGGCTTGGGTGGAGGGAAGGAAGGATAAATATTTTTTCCCTAATATCCAGTATTTGAGTGACATTATGTGTTTTACTTATTTCAGGTAGGAGCATACATCTGGTCTCCGTTACTCTGTCTTGATCAGAAGTAGAAGTCCTTCCATTAATAAGTTAACAGTAACTTTGTATTATGTATTTTCTTGGTCAATATTATGTATATTACTACTATTTTGTGGGAGAGAGTCTAGGAATTCTTTAATATTGAAGGGTCCTCATGAACACTCCAACTGAAAAGTGGGCAAAGGCCAGGGACAGACAATTCATAAAAGAAGAAATTATAATAGTAAAAAATTTAAAAAGCCATTTTTCAATTAAAAAAAAACTTTCAACTTAAAAGATTTTTGTTTATCATACTGGCAAACATGAAAAATATAATTTTCATTGTCGATGAAGATATGGGATATGGACAATGCCATACTCTCATAAACAGGATAAAAACAAAATTTTTTCCAGTATTATTGAGAAATAATTGATATACATCACTGTATAAATTTAAAGTATACAGCTTGAGGGCTTCCCTGGTGGCGCAGTGGTTGAGAGTCCGCCTGCCGATGCATAGGACACGGGTTCGTGCCCCGGTCCGGGAAGATCCCACATGCCGCGGAGTGGCTGGGCCCATGAGCCATGGCCGCTGGGCCTGCGCGTCCGGAGTCTGTGCTCCGCGATGGGAGAGGCCACAACAGTGAGAGGCCCGCATACCGCAGAAAAAAAACTACAATGAGGTATATCACCTCACACGGGTCAGAATGGCCATCATCAAAAAATCTACAAACAATAAATGTTGGAGAGGCAAAAAAAAAAAAAAAAAAAACTATACAGCTTGATGGTTTGATTTACATATATTGTGGAATGATTACCACAATAGGTTTAGTTGACATCCATCCTCTCCTATAGGTAAAATAAAAATTAAAAAAATTCTCTTTGTGATGAGAACTCTTAGACTCTATTCTCTTAACAACTTTCCTATATATCATAGAGCAATCTTAGCTATAGTCATCATGTTGTAAATTACATTCCTAGTACTTACCTATCTTATAACTGAAAGTTTGTACCTTTTGATCACCCTCCTCCAATTTCTCCTCTTCCCACCCTTTGCTTACAGTAACCACAAGTCTGATCTCTTTTTCTGTGAGTTTGGTGGTTTTGGTTTTTCGATTTTTTTAGATTCCACATGTAAGTGAGATCATATAGTATTTGTCTTTCTCTGACTTATTTCACTTAGCATAATGCTGTCATGGTCCATCCACGCTGTTGAAAATGGTAGGGTTTCCTTGTTTTTTTATAGCTGACTAATATTTATATATATATTAAATAAATATATATCACAACTTTTTAATACATGCATCCACTGATGGACACTTAGGTTAGAAACAAAAATTTTACACACCTTTATGGAGGGCAATTTGGCAATGCATGCAAAATGTTAATTGTACATGCCTACGATGTCACACTTCCACTTTTAGGATATTTTCCCACAGAAATAATTAGGTGAGTGTACAAAAGTGAACATTTGAAGATGAGCATCACAACACTGTTTATAATACTAAAACTTTGAAGACAGTAAATTGTCCTTCTAAAGGAAGGGCTAGTTAACTAAGTTATGGTACATTTACATATTGGAACACTGACAGGTGTTAAAAAAAATGAGGTCAAAATGTTTTCTTTCTTTTTTTTCTTGAGTGAAAATAGCAGCTTGTACAACACCATGTGAAATATGATTCTATTTAAGTAATTATTTTATATATAACATTAAAAGCCTATGCTTTTAATGATATTCACTAAAATGTTAACAGAGCCTGTCTCTAGGGAGTCATCTCTTTTGGCTGATGTTGGAGGAGGGGAAAAATTGCATTTTTACCTATACTGTGTGGTAATGCTTGGATTTTTTACCGTGTACATATAGAATTTTATAATTTGCAAAAATAAGATTTAAATTTTAACACTAGAAATAAATAGAAGAGATCCTCACCTTTGAAGATGTTTGGAAATACTGGTTATATGATTTCTAAAATTCCTTATTGGTTTAATATTCTATGCTTCTAACCTCTAGACGAACCTTTAAGATTCCTCCCAGTGCTAACCATCTGTGGCTTCCTCCCGCTTGCTCCTGCTGTCAAGACAAATGTGCATTGCTTAAGTAAAGCTGAGGCACTCCCTGATGGTGAGAGCCTTACACTGGCTCAAGTTCTACTTAGTTTTCCTCATATTTCAAGTGATTTTATTCCTGGATGACGATCTTGAGCTGGTTATGGGAACGTGCAGAAAGGCCTTGGTGGTGGAAAAGCTAGATATGGTTCTAAGAAACTCTGCACTTCTTTGGGGGTCAGAGGTAGTTCAGATTTGAGTGGGAAGGGGATCATGAATTTACCTTTCATATCTATCTAGAGTTTTCTATTTTACTCTTAGGTTCAGGATATCACTACTAGGATGGCTTATTATTTGTTTAAGAAGAATTTATTATCCCCAATTTGGTGACTCAACCATGTTTTCCTCTCAGAGCTCTTCCTCTTATGTGTTCAGGCAAGCTGAAAAGCCTCAAAATTATTTTGAATTCCTCTCTAGTAGTTTACCTCATTTATTCAACTAGCCATTAAATTCTGTTTCACTGTAAGTTTATGATTCACTACAAGAAACTACAGTTTCTTTTCTAGCGTCTCTCAGCTTTTCTGTCCTTTGTTCTCAGTCTTATTTCCATTTCCATTGTCTTTCCAACCCTGGCTATTTCTTACCTGGAACTTAAAAACTTCTTTCCAGCTAGAATTGTGTATTTACATCAATACTAAGCCAGTTTAGATTGCTGCAATATAAGTATTTTAAGTACTTATTTTTGTACCTGCTTTATGCTAAGAATTGCATATGTGTGTATATGATTGTGTGGGTGTTGTGGGTGATGGTGGAATGGGGGGGTAAAGTAATAAAAGGCAGAACCAATGCCTTAGAATTACTCTTGAAGTATGAGGTTAGTTAAACTCTGCTATGATTCCCTGGCTTCAGTTGCAACTACAAAATCTTCCAAAGATTACATCAAAATCAAATGCCTGATCAAGAAATTCAAAACCTTTATCAGTCCTAATTCGCCTTCCTCAGCTTCCAACACTGATTTCTGCTTGTCCTCTCTTGTTCACCAGCCCCCACGTTCATCCCCCCGCCCCTGGACTCATTCACACAAGAATGATCACCATCCGCAGCTGCCAAGGCCAAACTCTCACTGAAGGTGTCCTTCAACTCCGAGTTTAAGGTTCCCCAGCACCTCCTGGCCCTTCTCTTATCATGACCACAACTGCTGCCACAAGGTTTTCTGTATCTCCCAAATGCCTGTTAGAGTTCTCATTAAAGGCTTGCTGAAACAATCTTAATCGAAAGCTTTCTCAATCAGGAAAATAAGGACTACTGGACTTACAATCCACACCCAGCTCAAACAGTTTGTATTTTCCCACAAGAGATGTACATAGGTAATTAGGTCTTTGAAGGCAAGAACTCTGACTTCTTCATCTTGTGTGTCCCCTCCACATCTACCAGAGTGCTTTAGATGTACAGTCTCAGATGTTTAATCAAAGTTTGTTGAATTAATGGATGAATAGTTTGTATACAGCTAGGCCCTCTGAGGGTGGATGTCAGTCATTTCTCTTGGCTTTGTGTTGGTAAGGTCTCTCCATTAATTCTTAGCCATTTTTTTAAACCTAAATTTGACATACAAAACTATTATTATTAGTGGGAAGCAGCCGCATAGCACAGGGAGATCAACTCGGTACTTTGGGACCACCTAGAGGGGTGGGATAGGGAGGGTGGGAGGGAGACGCAAGAGGGAGGAGATATGGGGATATCTGTATATGTATATGTATAGCAGATTCACTTTGTTATACAGCAGAAACTAACACACCATTGTAAAGCAATTACACTCCAATAAAGATGTTTAAAAAAAATTAAAACTATTATTATGTAATGCTGATATGGCTTGATATTCTTTGTTATAGTTTCTTCCACACTTATTTTATCCTAAAAATCATGTAAGCACTTTTTCTATAGACTATAAATGTGTGTTTCCTTCCAAATTTGTATATATGTTGAAATCTAATCCCCAAATGCGAAGGTATTTTGAGGTAGAGACTTTGGGAGGTGATTAGGTCATGAGGGCAGAGCTCTCATGAGTAGGATTAGTGCCCTCATAAAAGAAATCCCAGAGAGCTCCCTCCCTCTGTGAAAACACAGCAAGAAGAGGACCATCAATGAACCAGAGAGTTGGCTCTAACCAGACAATGAATGTGCCAGTATCTTGATCTTGGACTTCCCAGCCTCCAGAACTATGAGAAATTTCTGTTATTTACAAGTCACTCAGTCTACAGTATTCTGTTATAGCATCCCAAAGAGACTAAGACAGCTTGTGAAACATGAGGATTCTCCAGCCCTTTTGGCCCTTTCCCAGTCTACAGAATCAGAAAATTCTGTGGAAGGTCCTGAGAATCTGTATTGTTAACACCCAACCCAGGTGATTCTTATGGCCAGAGAAATTTGGAAATCCTGTTCTATTGAGAAACTTAAGTATTATTTAAGGTTAATGGTTATCTTTGATCTTTATGCCAAATACAATTCCATGAGTATTAACTTAACGTTAGAACGCCTGAACTCCAACCTTGTTAATTACTGTCTGAGTGATTTGGGACTAGTCCAGTGTTTCTCAGACTTGTCTGCAAATTAGAATCACAGGGTCTCTTTAAAAAATTCCAAGACCCAGGCCACAGCCAAGACCAATTAAATCTCATTCTCTAGGGCTGTGACACAGGCATCAGTATTTTTTGACGTTCCCCAGGTGACTGATTTCAACATGCAAACAAACCTGGGAATCGCTGGACTAATTTACTCTCTCTAAGCCCGTTTCTTCATGAGTAAAATGTGGACAGTAACTTCCATTCTAAAATGTTACTCTAATTAGTGCATGTGAATATACTTTATAAATGATAAAACTTTATATAAACCTAATTATATTTTAGGCTTTAAAATATTTTGAATAAAAATAAACAAATATGCAGATAATAATTTTAACATTTTCTATATATTTATTTTTTAATGTTTATCATTGTGATTGTCAGTTCAACAGTTTAGCATGGTAGATTCAGCTTGCAAAGGAAACCATCATTCAGAAATTTAGGTACATTTCCTTCAGGTGGCAGTAGTTTATCTGTGGCCCAAGTTTAAAGCAGTGGTTCTCAGCTCTTACAGTGTATCAAAGTGCTCCTTGGCTGGGGTTTATCCCCAAAGATTCTGACTCAGTAGGTCTGGAGTGGGACTCCAGCAACTATAAGTTCATAAAGATCAACACGTCATTCTGTTGCCCTGTTGCTAACCGTGGTGAGTTTGCTATTTATGTTTAAGCCTTCTGCTTTAACCACAAGATTTAGTCATAAATGTTCTACTTTTTTCATGTCAGAAATACCTCTTCATTATGTAAAGCAGAAAACAATATTAGAATAGTTTAAAAAATGTTTGAAGCCATGTGGGTACCATTCCTTATTACCACTACCATTCAATCTTTATTCTAATATAATCTTACAATTTGTATTCTAATATGAAATGGCCTTCTTGATATATACTCAACCTTCCCAATGACTATGACCACTCTCTGCATTTCTAAAAATTCAAATGAGAATGTGTGTTTCCTCTGCTGGCCTGGAATCTGTCTCTCTAGGGTAGTGATTTTTCAACTTCATTGTGCATGAGTAGCACCTGAGAGGCTCATTAACAATGTACCCTCCATCCCAGACCTGGTGGATTAACCTTTGGGTTGAGGCCCAAGATTTTGGATTCTAAGCTATCTCCCTAGGTTATTCCAAGGCACACTAAACGTTGAGAACCATTGGCTCTATGGAACAAAGAGGCTGGGATAGCTTTGGTAAGGTACAGACACTAAGGGAGGGCTCACAGGATCCAGACACAAAACTCTGTAAGGAACTCTGTGTTCCATTCTCTCCTCCCTCCTGTGCAAATAGTGGTAAGTAACTATGTTTTTACTCAGTGACAACGAGAAGAGTTACTAAGAATTGGTTGGTGTTAGTTCACAACCTCAGGAGCTCCCCGGGTGAAATTTGAAACTGACCCACACCCTGACCCCACCCTCACCCCCATGCAGAGAGAAAGGAGAGACCAAAGAAAAAGGCAGGTGACTCTATATTGGTAGGTGGCAGTTAATAAGCAAGGGAACTTACGTACAAGGCTAGTCTTGGGCGGCTGCAAGATGAGCAGATGTCCTCATTTGCCCACTAGAATCTTAGGAGTACATACAGAGTACATAATGGTGTTCTGTCACATATACTGTCCAGATGGTCTCAATAACACATAGCTCTCTCAATGCTCTGTCCTTGAAATGGCTCCCACTGTGAGAATGGTGGGCGGAATGTAAATTCCAAGGACAGGGGAGAGTGTAAGAAGCCTCCAATTGCCCAGGTCCAGCTCTTGGTTAACTGGTGGTCACATCCTCTGGTTGACCTCTTCCAACAGTTGGTAGGCTTGGAGCAGTAAGGCCTATTAACTGTTGTTGCCGATCCCAGCATGCAGCCTGGGTCAGAGAAGATGCAGTAAATACTTATTGGTTTACAATGAGGAAATACTCCTTTCCCTGCTCTTTCTGTTTTCCTTTCCTTCTTCAACCTGACCTTTTCCCACCTTTGTCTTTTTTCCCTGGTTTGTTGGTTTGTGGTCCATTCTTGAAGAAACATCCATCTAGAACAGATCTAGACACAAAAAGAAAAAAAAAAAGCCTCTATATCAGAAATCACATCGATAACAATTAAATTACCCAGTTCATCTTTAAATTGCACCATTAGCACATATGGTAATTCACTTGGGTTAATTATTTTTAGTGTTATATATAATTGTATTTGGCCCATCTTTCATTTCATGACTATGCTTTTATTTATTTACTTTCATTTACCAGCACTTTAATACATCCTGAAGTTTCATCTGCCTATTTTCAGGTAAACTGTGTTCTTTCTGCAAAACATACAGTAAGTGATTTCTACTAAAATATGTTAGATTGGTAGGAACATATGATATGGATGGGTCACTGAATTTTCATATTCTATATTTGATGTCTTAAAGAAACTTGAGGATTAATCATTTTTTATGTTAAATCAGTATTGAATAAGCATTAGACTCAGCAGTATTTGAAGCCAGTAGAATCTTAAGACTAGACTTAAAAAAAAAGTTAGATTAGGATAAGAGCAGGCAAATTGATTATTCTTTTCCCAAATCCTTTTCTTAAATCTCCAATTATATATACAGCTCTCTGCCCTCTCCCCACCATTCCCTGCTTCCGTAGACAAGTTGTGTTCTTTATTGTGGTTTGGAAAGGACTAACCATAATGGCTAGATCAGTACTGTTGAAATAAGAGCTATAATCGTATCCACACCATCTCTATGTTTGTTTAAGCTCTGTTACTTCTCATATAAATTATGGCAATTGCTGCTCATCCCGGAACTACCCTCCCAACCCATTCTCTAGCCTGAGACTAACTAAGGTAATCTTTCTAAAGTACACATTTTGTTATTTCTCTCTTCTGCTTAAATTTTTCTATTGGTCTCCTGTGCTGTGTTCTCTGTTGTTCTGGCCACCCAGAATGACTTCTTTATACATGGAAATGAAATGAGATTCTTAAGTTTAATATTAGAGGGTACATATGCCTGTCCTTCCTGGGGTGTGGCAGCTACAAGAGGAGAAGCTCAAGAGCTGTCAATGGGCTTGTTCTTCACCAGGTACAGGAACCCATGGGGAGAAGCAGATATGAGAGACAGGGAGCAAGCTGCTGGTGCTATTAGAAGCCCTGGTTCGAGTTGTCCCTAACCCTTGGCTGTACCCCTTTCCTTCTAGAAGTTGGTTGTTCCGCCCTTCCTTGTGGCATATGAGATACCCCAGTACATTCCTATAATGTCCCTCCTTTCACCTAAGTCAGTTAGAAGTAGGTTTTTGTCACTTGCAGACAAAAGGGTTTTGGTTAGAAGAGCTTGTAAGGAAAAACACAACTGCTCCTGATACATAGCAAGCACTCTGTTAGACGTTGTCACTATGATTTGCCTGATTATCAGTGTCATCTCTGTAACATAAGGATGCGTATCTGCCCCTTAGCTTATATTAATGCAGAATTGGCACTTAAGTAATGATTGGTAAAGTAATCAACATTAGTGCAATTGAAGAAAAAAAAAAGAATAGCTTGTAAGGCCCTGCATGATATGGCCCCAGCTTATCTATTCAGTCTCCATATAAATCTTAGGAAGATGCTCAGCTGCAAGTAACAGAACACAGACAAATAGACTTAAATAATAAAGGCATTTTGTTTTCTCTTGTACCGAGAAGTGTAGACAAGATAGTTCCAGGGATGGTTTATCAGCTCAGCTAAATGATAATGCCTTAGCTCTTCACAACTCTTTGGGTCTTTCCTTGATCACAGGATGGCTGTAGCAGCTCCAGACAGTCTTTAAGACCTATGTGAGCATCCTAGATAAGGAAGCAGAGGACAACAGCTTTCTCCTTGGGAGGGTCTGTTTTTAGCCTGGAAAGGAAGTCTCAGCTGACTTCTTAGATCTCATTGGCCAGAACTGGGTCACATGCCCAACCCTAGACTCATGATTGTGAAGTGAAAATTACCTTGACTCATTCTCTAACTGTCCTTAAATCCCTGGATCTGTGCCAATTATCTGAGGCTCTGTTAGCAGAGAATGGAAAGTGGGGCTGTAGCATAGCAAGAAACCATGTCTCCCACACATATATTTCCACTATCCTCCCTGTCCTTCTACTACCACCAGCACCACCACCCCAATTCTAAGAGCCAGTCTTACTGAACTGCCTTCAGTACCCCAAAATGCTATGCTCTCTGTGGTGTCTGGGTCTTTGCACATAATTTTGCTTTGCCCAGAACACACTCTCTTTCCTTCGTTTACTAACATCTTGGTCTGCGTGGCTCCTACTTCTTCCTTTAGGCCTCAGTTTACATATCATTTCCTTTGGAAAGTCTTCCCTGACCCCCAACACACCCGATACTCCAGCACCCTCTTGCTAGTCCTGTCTTAGACTCTGCCAAACTACAGATCTTCCTCGACTTATGGCGGGTCTTCATGGGGTTGTGTCCCAATGAACCCATTGTAAGCTGAAAGTATTGTAAGTCGAAAATGCATTGAATACACCTAACCTACTGAACATCACAGCTTAGCCTAGCTTACCTGAAACGTGCTCAGAACACTTACATTAGTCTACAGTTGGGCAAAATCATCTAACACAAAACCTATTTGATAACAATGTCTTAAATAACTCATGTAACTTATTGAATACTATACTGAAAGTAAAAAACACAATGGTTGTCTGGGTTAGAATGGTTGTGATTGCGTGACTGACTGGGAGATGCCCAATGTCGTGAGAAAGTATCATACATCGTACCGAACATCGCCAGCACAGGAATAGATCAAAATTCAAAATTCGAAGCATGGTTTCTACTGAATGTGTATCACTTTTGCACCATCATAAAGTTGAACTAACATAAGTTGGCGACCATCTGTATATTGTAATTTTATGTCTACTTATTTATAATCCCTACTAGACTGTAATTTTTTTTTTTTTTTAATTTTTATTTATTTGGCTGTGTTGGGTCTTCATTTCTGTACGAGGGCTTTCTCTAGTTGCAACGAGCAGGGGCCACTCTTCAACACGGTGCGTGGGCCTCTCACTGTTGCGGCCTCTCTTGTTGTGGAGCACAGGCTCCGGACACGCAGGCTCAGTAGCTGTGGCTCACGGGCCCAGTTGCTCCGCGGCATGTGGGATCTTCCCAGACCGGGGCTCGAACCCGTGTCCCCTGCATTGGCAGGCAGATTCTCAACCACTGCACCACCAGGGAAGCCCTAGGCTGTAATCTTTTGATGGCTTATTGACTGAGTCTTATTTCTCTATGACCTCACCTAGAACCTGTACCTAGTAGGTGATCAATAGATACTTGTAGAAGTAAATGAAGTGAAGCAATTTTGGGGTGCACTCAAAAACATATGCTAAAACCACTTTAAAAAAGTAATAGGGACATAGATATTAATTTACTTCTGATTTTTGTTAAAGGGAATAGACAAAAGAGTGGTTTGTTAAAAAAAAAATTCCTTAAAGACATTTAGATTTAAAAGTCTTAGCTTTGGTGACTTCCAAAGAAAGAGAATGGCAAAAGATGATTTCTAGTTCAGGCAGGGTGATACTTATTTTGCTTGTCTCGCACAAAAGCTAAAGATTCTAAGAGTTTTTGAATGTTTTTTAAATAGTTTTCCAAGCGGGCATATTTTTGCATATGCATTCATAACATAGAAACTAAATGTAGCTAAATGAATTTACTTGAATTTTATAAGATGCTATCTTACTCTGTAACTACTTGCTACCATTAGGAAAAAGCAATAATGTGACATGACAAGACAATTTCACTTCCTTTCGTAAGCAGATAAGTTTAAATAAGGAATGAATGAATGAATGAAATAAAGTGGGAAAAAATATGACCAAGTTGGATTACTACAATAGAGGAGCACCTTGAAAATTTAGCACTTTGAAGTTAAATATTGAGTTTGTAAATTTATGTGAGGTAGTGAAACATTCATTCACAATATTTTTTAAAAGAGAATTTACCAGGCACAGTGAGTTGGGGCCTCTTCGGATTTTAAACATAGTATTGCCACTTTTGGGTGTCATACTGTGACATTTTTCTGGGTGACACCCCGAGACTTGTCCATTTGGAGTGGGGCCCAAAGTGGGAGGGGGCTGTCCAGCCTGTCCTAGCCGCAAGGCAAGCATCTCTGCCTTGGCTCTTGTGAGCTAGTGAATCCAGTGCTGCTGGAATAGTCTGTGGCCCATGCAAAAGCTGTATGGAGCCCAGGACAAGCCCCAGGAAGACCGTCGCAGAGGAGACCTTTTGTGTTCGGGAAAATGCAAAGGCTACTTTATCAAGTGACTCTTCATTGAGAAATGAGTCCTGGCTTATTGCTAGTTTCATGTAGAGACTGAATCACTCAACCATCTGGCATAAGATGGCCATGGTACCTCAATGCCTGGCATGAAATAGTGTTGTCTCAGACACTTAGCATAAAGCCAGGCATTCCCAGAAGTAATCCACATCAAGTGGGTTGAGATGGAAGAGAAACCTATGAGTCCGAGTCTATGAGAAGCCTGAACACACAGGTAAATTGTATGAGCAGGTAGTTGCACTTCTACATTACTCTTTCTTCCTCATCATTCCTGGGGAGTTTCCTATGACTAGTGGACCAGGGACAGAGTAACTTGAACCTGGTGTACAGATGGCTTTGCATGATACGCTGGCACCAGACAGATGAGAGGAAGTGCTGCTGTTCTTCAGGGTGGCCCTGAACTACATTTGAGAAGGGAAATGCTTACAATAGTTAAATTTTGAGGAGTAATTTTATGTTCACTTTGTCTAGAAGGAAACATTTTATTGTCTACTTTGCCTAAGGTCAGGATCTACACTGATTCTTAAGCACAGAGGTGCTCAGAGGTGAGCACAGAGGTGATATTCAAAATCTGTAACAAGAAAGGCAATTGGAATCTATCACTGAAACTGGGGCTGAAGACCCCCTGTTGTGCCAGATGTTAACCCTTTTATTGCTGAATTGCAGGGAGTCAGAGATGTCTCTGAGGAAAGAACCAGACTGAATTGGGCAATGGTGGATATACTGGGGCAGGGGGCTTGGGACAGTGGCAATATTTTAGAAATGGTTAGGGTTAAATGAGTACATACTGGGTAATTTTGTTGTTCTGGTCTGACTAGATGGTGGGACTTAGAAGGATCAAAACTGGAGAACTGATGACAAGAAGGTTTTAGTGGAGGGTGGATGGACCTTTCAGAACGGGCCCACAGTGTGAGAATATCTGTGTCCATGTAAATGCTCACTAAGAGGCCTGCAGTATTAAGAGGTTCTTAATAACCAGGAGAACAAAATGACTCCTTCTATGTGAGCCAGTCATCCTCCTTCTCTAGTTAGTCTATTGGTTCATGGATATAACAGCTATGATGGCCAGCATGGAGGTATTGCTTGGAGTCAACAACATAAATTTCCTTTCAACAAAACTGATTAATATACTGTTAGCAACAGTGACTAGCAATGTGTTTCTAGGGGACCTGATCTACTACCCTGTGGCAGATAAATTATTTTGAGTTGGAAATGCCCTTTCATCATGCAGGAGCAGCATTTATCATGACTGGAATAGTCTTTCTGGATTTGGATTCTCTTTCACTGCTTACATGCCTCTAAAGCATCACAGGATTCCATACATGGCTTCTGACCAATGAACTCACTGCATCACAAAACAAGCAAGGCAATAGGCTACTAACTGCCTGGCCTTACTCTATAGATATCCAATCACCCTGATGAAGCTAGACTTCATTGGAAACTTAGCCACAACACTATCTATGAAGTAGTCCCTTGTGACATTGGTGTGCTCTGGTGTAGGATGTAGAACATGAGCAGAACCAGTGACCAATATGCTTGATATTGTTTTCATAGCCAGAATGCAACCTAGGACCTAGGGGTGAAGACACCTCTTACACTACAGCTACTCTTTCACTTTCAAAGTTTTGGCTTTAATTCTTTAAAATTATTTCTTTAACTCTTTAGTGTAAGGAATTCAGTATTCATTGAAGGGATGCTTCATCTAAGGGTTAAAAAAAAGTGTAGGTTTTATTGAATTGGGAGCTGAAACTGCCACCTAGATATGTTAGATTCTTTGTGCTATCAGGGCAAAGATCCTTGGCAAGCTGTGGTGTTGGGTGAAAGCCAGGAGAACTTGGAACAAGTTGAGAAGAAATCTATCTTATAAGTCAGCAGCATTCTTGTGCATGCCCGCAGAATGGGGCACCAGTATTTGCTTGCTAAGTATGCTATTTATTCTCATGTTTCCTTTTAAAATGATAATTAAAATAATTATTTTTTTCTTTTTTTCCCTCTTTTTTCCAGGGGTATATGTTATCTAAGTAGTGGTTGAATTTATCATGTAGTCTATAGGCTGTAGAATACTGAGATGGGATTGTGACAGAACTAAAGAGGAATGGACACAAGCCAGAGGTCCTGGGCTCCACAGCCAATATCTCACCTCTGTGTGCAGTGGCTGGAAATGACTGTGGTTGTCTCCCATTGCTGTTGTGTGAGAATTGGTTGGATCATGTGTTATGAGTGTTTTGTTTTGTTTTGTTTTGTTTTTTGTTTGGATATAGGAAAAAAAGGTATGTATTAGAGAGAAAGACAGAGACAGAGACAGAGAGAATGAATGAATGAATGAATGTCTGTGGTGTGTGTGTGTGTGTGTGTGTGTGTGTGTGTGTGTGTGTTCTGGGCAGCCAGAGGGTGGATCGTAGCAGATGGCTTTGGGGTAGCTGTATGGTCAACTGTGATTTCTCCTTTCTCAGAGATTATTTCTTTGCACATAGACATAGGCCCAGGAGATTTTATATGTGCTATGTGATTCTGTCTACCTAGTCATAGATGTTTGTCTGGGAGTTTCCACTTGATTATGTTCGGCATCTCGATGATTAACATTTGGAATGGTGAGACAGAGAGTTGGAAAGCCATTTGATCCCAGTCACATTAGTGGCAAATTCTAGAGAGATCTATAAACTCATTGATGCCCTGGAAGCTCACCAATTCCTGTCCTTTTAAGCCTTTGTCCTTTACCCCTTCGTTGGATTTCATGAAATGTTCTGAAACCCCTCCCATAATCTTCCGTTGTTGTCTAAGTTAGCCACTGTTGTTTTACGTTCTTCACAACCAAAGAATATTAGTTAGCTAATACAGAAATTAAAGACTACCTATGTATGGGGTGGTCCTAGATGCGGTTGCTTAATTTTAATAAAAAAATCATCAATTATTTGTGAAGAAAACTATAAGAAGAAAGGAAGACTTCCAAGCTAATCTCTTTCTTCATGGGGTTACAATGACCTCTCTCTTCCCTTAATTCTGCGATGGAAAAAACTCAACATTAATTATTGGAAACATTGTATTTATTTTTCTAAAGTTAATATTTGGATGTACAGAGGAGATGGCATGGGGAGGAATGAAAAACAGCATCTAGCGTAGCTGGTTTATTGAGAGAACTGGGTCAGATGGACAAGTAAAGATACAAAAACTTGGAGTAAAGGCAAGCAGAGGATCAAAACAAGTGTAAATATATAAGCCGGATGAAGTCCTCCAGTGCTAGCTTCCTCATACCTGTACCATCTTACTAATCCCACTGCCACTGGGACACAAGTAGATGTTCTGGTGGTAGTGGATACAGGCTATAAAGAAACTTGCCAAATAAATAGAATTATAAATTGGTGGCTTTAGGTATATCATTAATGTCACCTTCTCCCTGTTTATTTTCATTCACTGGTCTTTCCAGCTTTCTCCTCACTGACATCTAATATCCTCTATTATATATTAATGAAGTAGTTCTCAAACTTTAGCAAAATCCTAACAATTACCTATAGGGGGTGCTTGTTAAAATGCATATTCTGAGCTTGCCCCTCAGAGGTCCTAATTTATTAGGTTCAAGGTAGGATGCAGGAAGCTCTATTGTTTATAAGAACCAGGATTTTCAAATGCAATTAGTCATTGGTTGAGTGACCATGTGTAAATTATTTTCCAAACCAGAACACTTCTGAGAGTGAAGTGAGTTGCTACTAATAATTATTCTGGTAGGACAAGTGCAAACCAGCACTGTCCCACGGAAACCATGACATGGCCAGTAATTGATCACATTTGAAAAACACTGCTACGTGAAATTAAATTTCAGTCATAGCAACTCAGACAATTCACACTTAAACTAATTGCGGTTATAAAAGTCCTCTTATATATGAGAAATTTTAGGCCTTAAGGAAAGGCAGATGGAAGTCCCTTATCAGGTGGGAGATCGCCTGCCTGCTGTACCCCCAAAATTAATATAACCTTTGATTGGCTTGTTTTGCCAGTGATTTTTGAGACAGTTCAAGCACTTTTAAATCACACAAAAAAATCTCCTTTATTCTTCCCTCCTTTCATTCCTCCCTCTCTGCCTTCCTTCCCTCATCAATTTTTTAAATCAAATATTCATTGAGGAATCCAGAAGACAGAGAGAGTCTGGGAGAATGCACCATGGACCCTCATTCCCCTTACTCTTCATAAAATGCAGAGACAGCCCAGCTCTTGAAACTGGTGCAATTTACTACTGTTTGGATAGATGTTTAGCCAAGCATAATTAAAAATACAACAGAACCATGTATTTTACTTTAAGGCTAGTTTAGTAATTCAACCAGAAACACCTTAATCTTGAATGTTTAAAGGACGAGTTACCTTCAAAGTATTTTTAAGCGATGTTAGACTGTAAATATGAAATTTTGTCTCTTTTGTCTGGCATGATGGTCATTGTGTTTAGAGTTATTCTTGTGGGTGAAGATTAGGTTTCACTTTGTTCTTTTCCAGTTAATTTTGGGTTTGCATTGTAGAAAACAGATCAAGTGTGTTAGAAAGTAAGCATCTGCTGGGGAGGAGGAGGGCATTAACTATTTCAGGCATTAATAAGAAATGGTACTTGATGCAGAAGTAAATTAGCCAATTACATTCATGGTGACAAGAACAAAATTAATGTTTCTTTAAAAATTCCTGACCTTCTGAATTATTTTCCCCATAGAAAATGATCCACCTCCCCAATTTTTAAAGCTAAGAGTTGTAGTGAGCTTGGAAGAACTTCATGATTACTTTTTCTCTCCTTTATCAAAATAGAAAAGGGATTTACTTAGGAAGATAAAATCATCATTATTTGATCTTTGTTAATGCTCTGTCATCTTATAGATGTTTTTAAAGACTTGGAACATGAAGCACTTTGATAGAGAGATACATATTTTTCTAAAAGTTATTTTTTTCTTTGACCTTTCATTTTTCATATATAATTACTGGAAACACAATTTAAAAATCACAAGGTGAAATTCTTAATTTAGACTTAGCTTTCCTTAAGGAATTCAACAAGAAGCAAATGTCAACTCTAAATAACCCCTTTTTAAGGCATAGGCCATACTATGGTGTGCGTATTATCTATAAAATAAATGTCATGTTCAGCTTCTGTTAACCCACATTATGCCAGGAAATTTCCTAATGGCTCTTTCAGACATTTTTTTCTTTCTGTAAATCTATTACTGTGAAACTAGTTCCTTCCTGACTTCCTATTATGTTTCTCTGCTATTGCATTATTGGTGTTTATTGTGTTGGAATAATCTGTCTTTATAAATTAATTTTGTCTTTTTGTCTTAATTTTTTTCAATGCTCTTGATTTTTTTCAACTTACATTAGCATTTTTATTATTAATTCCCTTTTGAAGAGGCATTCATACTTAAATGAGATTTATTCTGTTTGCAAAATTTAATTAAAATTTCCTTCTTCCTCAATACATTAAACCTGTAATTGTTCTTGGATTTTAATATTTTCTATTATTTCAAGTCAATAGTGGAGAATGAAAACATTCATACATTGACCTAAATTATTTTTCTCTATTTTCCTATCTTTCTAGCAGCTACTTGAACATTTTTTTTATCAACTTTGAGATCCCCTGAATATAAAAACATATTCTTCTATTTCCTCTATGTACAGAAAGTTTTTCTATAGTTCTTCATCTGTAAACTTACACATTCCACAGTTGTGTTATTTGTCTTCTCTGTGTCCATTCATTCAGCCAGACATTCATTGAGCACATGTTAATAAGATACTGTTAGGTTATGTTTGTTATTGTTTCTTTCCAATTGCAATTTTTTGGATTATATTTCTAATGCTGCTCACAAAAAGTATGCTTAAAGCAAACTCTCTTATTCTGATTTATTCTCTTATATAGTTAATTAAAGTGTAGTATGTTTATAGATTTAAGAGCCATGACTACTAAACCAGATACATTAGTAGTTATGATAATTCTAAAACTGCTCAGTGAAATCATATAGATATATAGCGATGGTCTTTCTGCATATATAAAATTTCATTGAGATTTGCAAAAATTACAGAAAACTTGATGACCTTTACTGACAATAATTTTAGTTAAAATTGTAAATTAAACACAAATTAATAAAAGCTGTAACTTAGTATCATTTACTATGCACCAACTTGGTCAAATCAGTAATTTCATCTATCATAAAAAAAAGCTAGATAAAGATGAAAAGTTCTTGGCAGTCATGTTGAAATTATTCCATTCACTAAAAATTAACCTTTTTCAAATTAAGTTTTGTTTTTAGATCTTTACAGGTTGTTCTATGAGAAAAGAATCAGGAGAAATGGGAAATAACTTTAAAATGGACAGTTTGCTCTGCTGATTTAATTAATTGAAAGCCATTGCTATTAGCCAACTCTTTCCAGCCAGGCTTGTTAGAGCAGAAGGTACCTTATAGAGCAACTAAACTTGTTTTATAGAGCGACTTTTATTGGGTCCTTTTAATAAAGTCTATTTTGTTAGTTTAATTTCTATTAGAGGGAAAACACACACACATACATACATACACTAAAAGGTCACAATTAATTTCAAAATCTTGAGGTACAGGAACATCTAAACAAAATTCTAGTTCAGTTCAGCATCCCCCATTGAGCAGATATTTACAGAATATCTGCTCTGATCTGGGCAGAATGCTGGGGAATCAAAATGACTCACCTGAATCCTAAATAAGGATTAGGCCTTATTTATGCTAGATTTAAAGTGTGTGAAGCTCATTGGAAATACATGAAATCCTGTTGCCAGCTGAATAGGATGAGATACAATTCTGAACAGTGTTTAAACATTTGATGGTCTGTGTTTCAGCGTGCTCATTTCCTAAAACCTAGAGATGTGGCACAATCCAAGAGAAGCCCCAAGCTCTGCTCCTGCATCCCACCTTCTGCTCAGTTGGATCTCTTGCCAACCCTTCTTCTACTAGGAAGTTTCTCCTCAAAATCTCCAACTACTGTCTAAACTAGTTTATTCATCTTTGTAGTCACCGATGTTCCCAGGACTTAATATTCTATCTTTCAAAGTATACCTTCTTTCTGAGATTTATTTTTCACTTGCATTTCCTGCCTTTATTGTTGAAAGCATCTAAAAAATTTATAGGTTAGATTTTTTTTTCTTGAGTTAATTTTTTTCTCCCCAGAAGATACAAGTTATAAAGTCACCTGCAACTGAGGTTAAATCATTTTTGTTTCTAATCCAACACTTAAAATAGTGTTCTAGCTCCCTACAGACTGTTGGTATTAGTTTTCTTAGTTTGATCCACGTGGCTTTGAAGATTTTAAAGTGCCTGTGAATGTAAAAGTACCTAATACGAGCAGGATTAAACAAAATGTCCTGTGTGTGCTTACCGAGTGTGATGCTTAATGGTCTTACTCGGGAAGAATCACGGCATCTATAGCTCAACATCTTGGAGAATTTAAACTATTTAGGAAAGGCCACTTCTCACCAAATGGAGTTTAAAAATGTTGACAGGTGTCCCATTCTGAATCAGATAGTGTAATATTTAGAGCTTTTTTCTGGAAAAAATTGGACATAAATATGACCTGATGTATATATCTGTCATTTTTACACAAACATGTTTTATTATGAAGTGACCTATTAGAATTTTTATATATCTACTCTTGAGATATTTGCTATTGATCCATTTCCATTGGCATTATGAGTGGATGAACATCTATACATGTGGACCTTGATGCAGAGTAGAACAAGCAGCAAGCATTTGGATTGTAGCACCCATTATAGAATTTTCTCTTAATGAGGCTTATTTCTAGTTGGATATATTGGGATTATATTTGATGCTTGCTAAGCACACAGTAAATGATCATTTGAAAGAATGTGTGAATGAATGAACAAATGGACTTGAAAGTAGAAAAATAAAGCAAGTTCTATGCTCTGCCTCTAAGAACACTTTGCAGAGGTAGATAACTTAAATTACCCTCAGGAGTTGAATCTAGTATGGACAGGGATAAGACTTAATCAAAGCCAGAACAATATATCTAGGGTGGGGGTGAGGTAATGAGAAATGTACAATAAGTTATTGAGGACTTACTACGTACCCACATTATGCTACAAACTTCCATAGATGTTATCCTCTTTAAATCACAAAATAATACTATAAACAAGGTATTGTCTATAGGATTGTGTACAATCCTATAGACAAGTCTTGTTTTACAAGGGAGGATGGAGAGGCTCCCAAAGTTAGGTCACTACCCAAGATTATACAGCCTATAAGTGGTGCAACCGGATTAAACTTCCAACACCACAACTAGTGATCTTATGACAGTGGTCTTGTCTGGATTATAATATTCTTCTGCTGAAACAAATGGAATCCCTACAGCTATAAGGTGAGTTCAGGCATGAGAAGGATTGAAAAAAGAAATATTGCATAAGAGTTCGTTCATCAGGGAACTATAGGGATTTAGGAATACAAATTAGCCTAAAAGATATGAATTGCAGACTAATTCATCTCATGTAAGTATTAATTTATGACTTATTTATTCATCCAATAAATATTGATTTGTTATCCTCCATGTACCATAAGCCCATGCTGCTCACACCTGGCATGGGTCTTGGGTACCTCTCTGGTAGGATGTTGCATTTTATTTGGCTCTCCAAAGTGAAACCTATGTTTGCAGGTTCTGTCCTTGAATCCATCCACCAAAACTCAGATGGTAATTTGCCTCTTTATTGTAGCCAGGGGCTCCCAGTTAGTGAGAGAGGCTGATATAAAGGGAGTGAAGAGCCAAAGGAGGTAATTTGTCTCCATTTCTGCTGATAAGGCCGGGAAAGCAAGTTTTCCTGAGGCTATGATAATCTGGAAAGCTGTCTCACTTATTACCCACAGTATCTGGAAGCTCTGTGGCTAAACTGCAAAGATAAGCTGATAAGTGTATTTTGCCCAATAACAGACACTGAACTATCTAATCTTCCTTTAGTATTAGAAGGTGGTCTGGGAACACCAGGTGTTAGAAACAGGTTTTATTGTCACTAGTCTGACGAGTTGCATGTGCACAAAGTGTACAGGTGAAAAACCTAAACCAGATTAAAAATTAACCAGTTAATTGTGAGTATAACAGAGATAAAGTGAGTTTTGAAAATGCCAAAGTGCTATAACATATTTATCGTTATTATGAGTCCTTTATGATGAACTTCAGTGGACTGGTTATGTCACAATTAGTAGGTATTAAAATCTCACGAAGATTTTCTTATGGACAGCCAGATGTTATAAGGTAATACTTCTCTAACTTTAATATGCATATGAGTCCCATGGGGATCTTGTTAAAATCCAGGTTCTGATTCAACAGGTCTGGGATGAGGCTTGAGGTTTTGTGGTTCTACAAAACTCTCAGATGATATCGATGCTGCTTGTTCATGGACCACATTTTGAATAGCATGGGTGTAAAACTGAGGGCATTATCATCCCTCAATTCACGAGAATTTATGAAACTTTTGTCCTAAAAATACATATATATATAATATTTATTATGTATATTATTATATACACTATGTTGTATATTAGTATATATTTATAATATGTAAGTATAAATATATATTATATATATAATATATATATTTAAAAATATGTAATGTAGCTGGTGAAGGACTCATGGTATAACAGCAAATCATCAAATCATCTTTATTTTCATCTTTCCTGCCCCAGTAATTGCTGGGTGCTCCTGGATGAAAATTTCTCCAGACCCCATGACTTTTCTGCTCATGTTTAAGTAATAGATCATCCTCCTGTCAATTAAGATCATGAACAAGGCTCAATTCAGTAATTAGATTTGGGGGCCCAAGATATTAACTAAGCTCTGACCTTAATTTAACAGGCAAAGCTCCCTCAGCCCAGCAAGAGCCTGCTTCCCTGGTAAGTCTGCTCTGGAAAGAGGCCCTCATTAGCCTTTATTTACTCATCTTGGGCCTTTAGGTTTAAAGCTGATTCTTTCCTCCTGGGGCACTTTTGTGGAGTCTTCATGATTATGTTTGCTGGTGACCTCCCTCCTGCAGTTCCCTTGTTGATGGCTGGCAGAGCCACTTGGATTCCAGGTGGCCACTTGCATCTCCTGCTTTGGACCTGAGGAATCTGGCCTCACCTCCAGCCTGTTGCTGGACCCCTATTGGGCCAGATTCTCTCTCATCAGCTGCCTACCTCTGGTCCACAGCAAACACTCTCATGTCCTATACCCTGAAAACCTCTGGCAATGCAGATGGACCTGCCCCCAGAGCAGTTAGTCAACCATCCATGGTCCTCTAGATTTCCTGGACAGAAGGCAGATGGCAGGCCTGGAGTCCCCAAAGTGCAGGGATGTACCACTCAGGGTCACCGAGGGGATCCATCTGAGTCCTTCTCAACAGAGTGAGGTGGTGAAGCCTATTAATTAGGCAACAGCTCTTTCCAAAGTTCTCTCTCTTCACAAATATCCCTTCTCCTTCCCTTTCTCAATCCTCTCATATTCTCAAAGTGGGTCGGAGGGTTCAGAAGTTATGGCATGGATTCTCAGAAATTTCCTTTGAAATTCTTTATATGGCAGTTTGGTACCTCACTTTTAAATCACTCTTGTTATTGTAATGGAATGTCAACAACTTAAGTTTAGCAAGCACAACATACCATGTAGTAGGTGTGATACATTTCCCCATTTGACAGGTGAAGAAACTGAAGCATAGAGAGATTAAGTAAAAAATGCTGTATGTGAAGCTAAAAAGTTTTGCTCCTAAGTTTGTAACCTTCACTGCTATGCTGGGCCTGTAGTAGAAAATTTCCAAATATTTGAAGGCAATATAATGATATATCCAAAAGAGAATATTAAAAAGCAAGTGGTATGTCAGACCTGCAGAGTAAAATCTTTGGATAACATTTTTGGTTTTAGGTCTTATTTATTATTGCCTTAAAAGAGACACCCTTGGACTGCATTTCCTAAAGTGTGTTCCATAAAACATTAGGCCCATGGTTCCTTGAATCATTCAACACATTTACTGCATGCTACACAGGGAATTCTGTTTCTCTTGGGGATTTACAGCCTATTACCATGTTTCTAAGAAATCGGTAGAAAAGAAAAGTATGATTTAACCCCAAATTATTTGATATTGGATTTTTTTGTTTGACTTAAAAAAATTTTTTTTTGTAATACCAGTAACGTTCTTTGGAAGTTCCAAAGAATTGGCTCTTGGGAATTTTGTAGTGGATTCATTGATTACTTCAGAGATGAGTGAAGGTGCATCTACTAATTATATTTTCTTTTTCCTTTGGCTGTAAAGAATGTTTAGTTTACAATCACCTTTTGCAGTAATTTGACAGACTTCCAAAAGCACATTTTAAACCAAACTTGGAACTAACCCCCTTTTTAAATAACACTGAAAATAAAGCAGGAGTGTGTTAACATCAGTTTATGTAAGATGTAAGGTTTGGTGCAGTGGTCCTCAACCTTGTCTGCATATTAGAATCACCTGGGAAGCTTTTAAATATTTGAGGCTCAGGCCACTCTGGGTCAATTAAAGCAGAATCTCTGGAGGTAGGATCCAAGTACATATCTTGAGGTAGGCTCTGATTTGACCTTCCCACAGTCCATGTGAAAAATAACCTAGATACTTAGGTGAATTCAAACTACCTCTCTGAAAAGGAGATCAAATTATCTACCACCAACAGATTTAGTCTGCTGAAATAAAATGGTTAAAACATGTAAGATTTTCTTTCTTAAAAAAAAAACCAACTAAATGTATACTACTTAACATTTCTACATCATGGCAATTATCTAGGATATTCCTTATTAAGGCTTTGTAATTTATGACCCTTTGTGTAAGACCCCTCTCCTCATTTGGCTCTCATTTGTCAGTTTTGTATTTCCAAACTGCACTCTACTAAAAATAAGGAAATTAGATCAATATAGTTATGTTAATGGAAGTAATATGCAACTCATTTGAAAGAGAATGACAATATATATTTTCATAAGTTCTACATTACTCAACTCATTGACCAGAAATGTGTTAATGATATAACGCTGTTATTTTGAATGACTGAGAGCTCCTTTGATGGCACCTTAGAGATAAAAAGCTACTTAATGTGCATGAAACTGGAATGAATGACTGCACTGAATATATTTAAATTATCTTTAATGTCCTGTTTTTAGCAGCAAGTTTTATTCAAACTCATTAACTATTATTCTTCGGAAATAAATCAACTATGTATTTTTGTTCATCGCAGCTCACACAATTCCTTGTTATTTTGTTTGAATAGTGAGCATAATTTTGTTTGCCAAATAAAAGAAAAACAAAATCATAGAGCTATATATCATCAAAAAGTCTACAAATAATAAATGCTGGAGAGGGTGTGGAGAAAAGGGAACCCTCCTACACTGTTGGTGGGAATGTAAATTGGTGCAGCCACTATGGAGAACATTATGGAGGTTCCTCAAAAAACTAAAAATAGAGCTACCACATGATCCAGTAATCTCACTCCTGTGCATATATCCCCAAAAGATGAAAACTCTAATTTGAAAAGATACATGTACCCCAATGTTCACAGCAGCACTATTTACAATAGCCGAGACATGGAAGCAAACTAAATGCCAATCAACAGATGAATGGATAAAGAAGATGTGGTACATATATACAATGGAATATTACCCAGCCATAAAAAGAATGAAATAATGCCATTTGCAGCGACATGGATGGACCTAGAGATTATCATACTAAGTGAAGTCAGGCGGAGAAAGATAAACATCATATGATATCATTTATATGTGGAATCTAAAAAAATGATACAAATGAACTTATTTGCAAAACAGAAACAGACTCACTCACAGACATAGGAAACAAATTTATGGTTATCAAATGGGAAAGTGGGGTGGGGGTGGAAGGGACAAATTAGGAGTATGGGATTAACAGATACAAACTGCTATACATAAAATAGATAAGCAGCAAGGATTTACCGTATAACCCAGGGAACTATAGTCAATATCTTGTAATAGCCCGTAAAGGAAAATAATTTGAAAAAAATATATAACTGAATCACTTTGCTGTATACCTGAAACTAACACAATATTGTAAATCAACTATTCTTTTTCTTTTGTATTCCAAACTGTATTTATTATAATGGGTCAGAGAAAGAGAAGAAAAAAATACACCAAACCATTAATAATTGGCTGCCATTTTGTCTTACCTATTCACAAGCAACATAATAATCTTAACCACACAATGATAGTAGAGGAAAATATAGTGACTACAAAATTACATCCAAACACCACTTTGAAATCATTTTTCTTCAACAGAATCCCCCAAGCAACATTTAACTCTGCTATTAATGTACATAAAATGCTGCTGACATACTGTAAAATTCAGGCTAATTTAATACAGCCTGATGAGCCTTACTTCATGTTAAGATGATGTAATAATATGTTGCTAAATGAGTCTCCTCATATTACCTTCACAGCAATGGCATAACTGATGAGCCATTAAAAGGAAACTGGTGTAGCAGTATTACTGGAAACATTGATAGATCATTCTGCAATTGAACTTTTTTGGTTCAACACAGAGCATAGAAGCCAACATCTTTATTAACAATAGGTGTGGGGGGAAGGATAAATTGTGAGATTGGGATTGATGTATATACACTACTATATATAAAATGGATACCCAATAAGGACCTACTGTATAGCACAGGGGACTCTACTCAGTGTAAATCAACTATTCTTCAATTAAGAAAATAATTTAAAAACTCATAGAGCTCTAAGAAACACAATGCCAGAATCATGTGATTTAATAAGAACAAACCAGGAGTCAATTCTTGGGATTTTCTTCCATAAAAACTCCATTGCACACATTTCTTTGCTTTCCCCTTTGGTCCTCGCCCTTGTCATGTATTGTTTCTTGGTTCTATTTTTAGTGGGAAAAACAATAATGATGGTTCCTATGTAATGAGGAACTTCCAAGATACCTTTGCAGTATCTTTAGGGAATAAAAAACTATTAGATGATTTCGCCCTGAGAAGGCAGTAGAAGTTGAGCAAATGGGAAGGAGGCGATAGAAATGTGAAAGAATTGCTTGTCGGGATATTTGAATGAAGGTGAGGATGCAGAAGGAGCCTTGCTGGAGAGAAAATGGATTTGTGTAAATGGAAGACTACTTGCTATTCTACAGAGAGATGTCAAAGGATTAGCAACAAGAGACATTAACATTTAATCTTTTTTATACTTATCAAAAAATAGAGAAACTAAGGAATAAAGTAATCCCAGGTACACATATATGGTGAAAAAGTCATCTGCAAATTTCAGAAATATGAACTGTCTTCTAGGGACTACTATTTAAATGTCACCGGCCTAAAATAGTACATTTTAATTGGACTTTGATTGGCAAGTTCTTCACTACTTCCTTTCCTCTTGTGAAGATGTGTTTCAACTGGCAATACCCAAGAGTACGTGGCATTTTAAAAAGGGAAACGGTGAATAAACACTATTACCTGGATCTGAGCTCCCTGACACAGACAACTGTTTTGATATAATTCTTCTTAGTTGTAGTTTACTAGCCTGAAGGGCGTCGTTAAACTGGTTTCAGTTTAAAAAAAATAATAAAAGTACAGGTAAGCACTAGAAAGGGAATTTGAAGATGCTAGACTGAGTCCTAAAAAAAATTACTCTATGAACGCTAGGAACTAACTGGAGCCTCAGTTTTATCAGCTGTCCAGGCGAGATGCCATTTAATGTCTCTGAGGTCCAAAATTGTATGAATTTGCCTAGAGCTAGGTAGAGCATAACTTGCTTAAACCAATGGTGACATCTGGTGGCTGGATGTGCTAATGACGGTTTCAGCTGCCTTCCAGCTTCCCGAGGGCTTGGTAAAGCTGTTTTTAAAAAATGGCTGCCTTTTCCATTTGATAATGTTCTGAGGGCCAGTTGGAAGTCTTACTGTTCAGATTTGGTCTCTCTAACTTATTGTTTATAATATGAGTTAAAAAAATTATGATTAAGTAGGTGAGTGAACAATGTGTTTTTTTTTTAGTGAATTTGATAATCTTTTTCTTTTAAATAAAAAAAGCTCTAACTTCCTCTGGCTCTGGAGCTACCTCTCTGAAGCATATTATGTTGCTGCCATGCAATTGCTTGCAGTGCAGGCTGTTAAAAGATAAACTGAGGCATATTAAAATTTTTAAGAGTTTATCTGAGCAAAAATAGATTCGAATTGATTGTCAGGTTTCTGCAGGGATAAAGAGTAAATATTCCTGGCAGTATGGAACAACCTCTTGGATACAAAAGGCGTCCCAAAGAACGTGCAAAAGATACTACCCTCCCAAGATCCAGAGCCACTCCTGAAGATAACCATAAAAAAGACAATTCCCCTGAGAGCTGGCAACAGTCTGTGGGACCCTAGCAACCCACATTTTTGTCTACCTGTATTTTGGGGGCCCCCAACCTGACAGCTACCAACTCTAGTTCTCAGGACACAAAACGGGACAGACAAGAAGGCAACAGTTGTCTGTGGAAGAGACGGGATCCACAACCAACGGGTACCCGAAAGCAAATTCACAAGTCCCAAGTCAAAATATAATTCTTAATTTTTTTTTTTTTCCTGCCAATCTGCATTTGGGAAGGAAGGGACAACGTGAAATTTTACCTTCCTCTCTCCACCAGGCACCACAGATAGAGATCTGAAGAGCTAACTTTGGTGAGAATTCTCATCCCTTGCTCACTTCTGCCAGTTTTCCCAGGATTCTGTGTGCAGGCTCTGCAGCGAGTGGGGTGTCCCAGCGGCTCTTACCCTGGTCATGAGAAACTGCTGAGGAGGAAAAATAATTTTCGCTCTACCCATTATGGTGAGTGCTTGGCTGAGACCCTTTTTCTCCAGGGCACCCCGTAGTAATGGATAAGCTTATCCAGGGTTAAAGTTCTCCACTGTGGCCAATTCAAGATTATTTTCGGTAAGGTTAACTTGCTTGTTCAGCCTTGAAGCAAAATTTTGTTCCCTTGAGGCCTCACACTGGACCTAGTCCGGCTTAAGTTGGACCGGGACCCGGTCTGGTTTCCAAGTCGGACCCAGGCTGACCCCAGACACGGTCTGGTTTCCAAGTCGGACCCAGGCTGACCCCAGACACGGTCTGGTTTCTAAATCGGAACCCGTTGGACTCCAGCCGGCTTCCGGACCCAGCCCGGAAAAAGAGCCGCTCAAAGAAAGTTTGAAAGCTCACGACACAAAAGCTGCAGAGGTAGGAAGGAGGAGGGCCTCACCCACCACCACCAAGAAAGCGGCGAGCTCAAGGGGCTCACAGGCACATTCACCTGCTTGCTTCTTGCTCCAGAGGGTCCTCGGGGGTCTCCTCTGGTACCCTCTTCTGAAACCAGGACTGTTAAAAGATAAACTGAGGCATATTAAACATGCTGAGAGGTTTTTTTGTTTTTTTTTTTGCGGTACGCGGGCCGCTCACTATTGTGGCCTCTCCCGTTGCGGAGCACAGGCTCCGGACGCGCAGGCTCAGCGGCCATGGCTCACGGGCCTAGCCGCTCCTTGGCATGTGGGATCTTCCCGGACGGGGGCAGGAACCCGTGTCCCCTACATCGGCAGCCGGACTCTCAACCACTGCGCCACCAGGGAAGCCCAAAACATGCTGACAGGTTTTTTGAGCAAAAATCGATTTGAATCAGGCAGCATTCCATCTAGCAGATAGAAGGGGTCTCCGAGGATCTATACAAAATGAGACTTTTATAAGCAGAAGGGAGCAGGAACAAGGACATTTACTAGACAACAAAGTGGTTGGTCATTGCAAGGTCACTTCCCTTTAAGGGATGGCAGGGGTCTGTCAGGCAGAATACCTACTCAGTGCTGATAGGTGATTCCTGATTGACTGGTTTTAGACTCCATTTCTGGGAGAACTGAAACTGTAATTAATTTATGTTTTGGTTTGGCTACGTGGGGTTTAACGTGACCCCATTTGGGGCCTGTTGTCTTGTTTTTATAAGACTTAAATTTAAAAATAAATTAACTTATTTATTCTCTCACCTATTCAACTCCTGCTCTTGTGTCAACCTCTGTGTGAACCAGGAGGGATTAAGAAATAAAAGCACATCCTTTGACTACTGAAGCCTCTGGTTTAGAACCTGTGCAACTGACAACACAGTGGCCTGGATTTGGGCTCCCTTTTGAAATATAGACAGCAGCAGGGTAAGTCTCGATTTTCACTATGTTTGCCATTATTTCCTGGTTTGCCTTTCATGGTGGTGAAGTCCTTACCCCTGCCTTCTGAATCCCCACTCCTCTCAGACAACCCTTAGCTTCTACACATGGTTGAATGAATGAGCACTTACTTAGGCTTACTATTTTTCCCTA
>NW_006773601.1:59180-123716 GCF_000442215.2 Lipotes vexillifer | reverse complement strand
TTCCCTACATTTAATATTCACAACTTGTGATTTGTAAAATCTTGATATTCCCTTTAGTGCAGAGTGATAGCACCTCCAGCTTAGTCCTTTTCCAAACTATCTGGCTGACTTAGAATTCCCACATTTCCCAGTCTCTGCCATAGTGCTCAATTTTTTTTTTTTTCATAGCATTTAACATTATTTGCAATGATTATCTTTATTAATCTGTCTATAGCTATTTTTCCCCCTATGATGTACGATGAGAAACCTAAGTGTCAGCACAGTTAAGACAATTTCCCTGAAACCCGAGTAAGGGGCAAAGTGAGGAACCTAACCCAGGCTTTTAGACTTCCTAGTTTGGGTCTTTACCATACACCCAAACTGCCTTAATTCCTGGAAGGGTGAGACTCTCCTTATCCAAGTTTCTGGACAAGAAAGTGGATCCAACCAGAGAGAATGTGGAGAGGGATGCCTCTCTCTGCTTTGTATCCTTGTCCACTGTGGCTTATCAGTCAGGAAGTGGAGTCATAGGCAGATATATACTCAGTTTAGTTTCCCCAGAAACACTGACAGGTGCTGCAAACAGAAATCTGAATTATTTATAAATGACTGTAGGAAAATATTAACTTTGGGAACTCTTACCATTTTATGCTTGATTCATTTATAGTCTACTATTTAGAGCTGCAGTTGGCTTTACTATCATTTATTCTTTCGTACATTGAGTCAGTGGGCCTTGATTCAGCAGCTACTATGAGGATAAACCAGATTAGGTTATCTTCTTAAGCATTTAAGTGTCAAAGTAAATTTGATTGACTTACAGTTGTATTTTAAATATATTGCCCCCTCATTCATGTTCCCCTATGTACTCTAGAGGGAGGATGAATTCTGGAACACACAACAGTGCCATAGAGGATGGCCTGTTATATCTCTCCCCATATTCTAGGGTATGTATATAACAGCACCTAATAGTCCTTGTCACATGGCAGATGGTCAGTATATACTTGTTAAGCGACTGCCTGAATGAATATAATGATACCATCTTTCTGCTTGAAATCCTCTAAGGGCCTCCTATTGTACATACAGTGAAGTCCTTTCTTTGACTCTGACCTTCAAGCCCTGCTTACCTTTCTAACCTCACTTATGCAGCCCCATCTGCACTAGTCTTTTTACACTCTCTCCTATCCAAGGACTTTGGCACATGTTTTCCCTCTGCCTGGAATGCTCTTTCTTCTGTTCTTCTTCAGGTCCCAGGTCAAATGCCCTGTTCGCAGAAAGGCCTTCCTTGACCTCACTATTTAAGCATGTTCGCTTACCTTTCTCCATTTCAGCAACTTGTTTGTAACCTTTGTAGCATTTATTTCAATTTTCAATTTTCACCTCTTTCACTGTCATTCCTAGGTCTAAAACCCCATCATCTCAGGCCTGGACTATTCCTGCCCTCCTACATTTTGTCCTCCGCATCTCAACCAGAGTGAATTTTTAAAATAAATAAGATAGATTGTCCTAGTTACAATCCTGGCTCTGCTCTATACAAGCATGTGTGACGAAATGTGATGAAATGTCTCTGGGCCTCCGTTTCCTTATTTGTAGAATAGCGTTAGTACAATTGACCCTTGAACAACGCAGGTTTGAACTGTGAGGGTCCACTTACATGCAGATTTTTTTCAATAAATAAATTTAACAGCTGGTTGAATCTGCAGATGTGGAACCTTGGATATGGAGGGCTGACTGTGAAGTTACATGTGGATTTTTGATTGCGTGGGGCATCTGTACTCCTAGCCCCTGCGTTGTTCAAGAGTCAACTGTAGCAACACCTCTTTCATAACCTTGTTGAATGATTAAATGAGTACATATTTGTAAAGCACTTAGAACAGTCCAAGTTCATAGCGCTATATTTTAGCTTTTAACATATAATAACTGAAACTCCCATTACTTCTCATTATACTCTAAGTAAAATCCAGACTTCTTAACCACAAGTCTCTGAGGCTCTACATTATCTGGTTTTCTTGCCTCTCTCTTCAAACTGACTGCTTACGACTCTTCTCCTTGCTCCCTGTTCACCCACATTGACCTTTTCTTCCAGGCTTCTGGTCTTAAAACCTGCTTTACTAAAGCTGAGAATGCTCATCCTCTAGATCTTAGTGTAGTTCTCTCCTCACCAATTCAGGCTCTTCTGAGAAACCTTTCCTGAACCCCTTATCCCTCCCCCTCCCCCTCTCATTCTTTATTCCTGCATCCCTATTGTCCTTTCCTTAACATTTGTCATAACCTGAAATTATCTTATATCAATATATTGATCTATGTACTTGTTTTTTCCAGTCTCCCACACTCTCAAGTTATCTCTATGATATCAAGCACTTTGTCTGCCTGGTTTACCTTTGTATCCCCAGGATATAAAACAGTGCCTATATAAAACAGTGCCTGGCATCTAGTAGGTGCTCCATAAATATTTGTTGGATAAATTGCAAAACAGTCTTACAAGTGTACTTTACCATTGGTGGAATTATTGCCATTTCTGCCATTTCATACTTCTGGCTAAGACATAAAATCTATGGTATAATTTAATCTCCTTAAATCAACTATAAGCATTTGGCTGGGATTAAGCAAATTCCAAATTTACATGATTAGAGTACAAGGAATTGTTTTGACCTCTCATAATTGTATGTTTCAAAGCTTTTTTGTGTGTTTTCAGTGCCCAGAGTTATTTAAATAGCTCTGCATTGTGATATTTTTCAGTCAATACCATTTTTATTAAATCTTTTTGTAAAAATGCTATCTCTGATCTTTCCTGATAGATGGAATTTAAATTCTTTGGAATAGTTGAAGAAGATAAAGAAAGAAGGAAAAAAGGCTGGGGTGTTCTCTCGAGACTCCATAGCCTAATGTGCTTTGAGGAAAGTATATTCTGATTCATGGCACATTTTACCACTTTGGTAAAAATGGAGTATAGTGATAGCCCACTGCAGTGTTATATACAAAGTATAATTGAGAGCTCTAAGAAAACCATTAGAAATCCAACTGAGGATTTCTTGTGTGTCTAAAACTGAGAATAGGAAATCTGCTTTGCCCTGATACCCTCCCTCACTTCCCTCATTTCTGGGGTCTTACAGATACGTAATCAAGTAAGCTGGCCTAACAAGAAGGAAGCATTGGAAAAAAGCAAAGGAGTTCAGTCTGTCTTCTATGCCTAATAGAACAATCTGCCATTATTAAACAACTAAAGAAATTTAAATAAAAGCAGATGATTATTCAACGTGCAGATCATTCAAGATATAGGTGAATATCAGAGAATGAGAGAAATTCCATTTAGAATCTTTGACACCCCTTTCTAAGATCTGCAAATGTAGCAAACATATGTGTCCTTAAAGATAGAATGTAACTTCAGCCCATCCCTCAATTCTTTCGTGGGCCCACCTTATCTTCAACATCAGTTCCTGGAATTTCAAAGAGGGAGTGAAGCTCACCACTTGGTAGAAGATGAAAGGTGGAAATCTGATGGTTTGTTTTTAGGTAGTGTCATAGTGTTCTTGCTTCAAAGTGTTCCTTCAGATGGGTCTCCTCATATTATCTTGGCATCGAAATGGCTGCATCAAAGCAGCTTCATCAACAGATCATACACTAAAAATAGAAAACAGGCACATTATCTCAACACGAGTAGTTGTTACACTATCTGCCTTTCTGAATATGCTTCACCGACATCCACGCTAATTAAATGAAGTCGATTAGAACTCAGCAATGACCTAATTCCATGTCTAGCACATCAAGAGCTGTTTATACCAGTTATCAGAACAGGGTTACCAAACTGTAGAAGTAATTTAGGTGGCACTTTCTAAACAATGTAGATCAATTTAAAGTGTATTCACTGTGGTAGGTGACTCATGATGGAATAGTGAGATCAAACCTATAATAATGTTTATAGAAGGAAAAGAATGTGAGAAGAGTGAAATATCTTAAGTTATAAAAATTCTTCGGATGAATAGATTTAGTTAACTATTTATTGAGTGCCTACTATGTACCAGGCATTGGGGATACAGCAGTGGACAAAATGGGCCAAAAAATTCCCTACCTTCGTGGAGCTGTCATTTGTGAGGGAAGGTCAATAAAAATATTGAAAGTTAAATGTGTACTATGTCAGAAAATGATAAGTGCTATGAAGAAAAATAACACAAGAAAGGGGAACATTTCACTTCTAATCTGTCACCAAATTCTGATGGTTTTACTTTCGAAATATCTTCAGAAACCACCACTTCCACCACTTCCACTATTCAGCTCAAGCCGCCAGTGTATCGAGGGCAGAATAATGCAGTAGCCTCCAGATTGGCCATCCTGCTTTAACTTGGCCCCTTTCCGTTTATTCTTTTTTTTTTGGCTGCACCATGCGGCATGAGGGACCTTAGTTCTCAGACCAGGGATCAAGCCCTGCACCCCCTACCTTGGAAGCATGGAGGCTTAACCACTGGACTACCAGGAAGTCCCCCTTTCCGTTTATTCTTAATACAGCTCCCAGAGTCATCCTGCTAAAAAGAAGTCAGGCAGTTTCACTTGTCTCCTCTAAACTCTCCAGTGGTCACCCAGAGAAAAGCTCAAGTCTTTAATATGGGGTTGGCCCAAAAGTTCGTTCGGTTTTTCCGTAAGATTGTATGGAAAAACCCAAACAAACGTTTTGGCCAACCCAATAGTAGCCTCAAGGCCCAGCATTATCTGGCCTTTGTTTGCCCTTTGTTCTCATCTCTTATAGCCCTGCTGGCCTGCTTGCTTTTCCTTGAACACTGGGTATCTCCTGCCTCAGGGCCTTTGCTCTTGCCCTTCCTTTGCCTAGAAATCATCTCTTTTACTCTTTTTGCTTTGCTTGTCACCTGCTTTGGAATCAACTCTGGCATCTGCCTGGGGCTGTGCTGATGGTTATTTCACAGAGGAGAACAAGCAGGGAGTTTGACCCTGATTATTACCTTTCACCTGTTTTGCTTGTCACACTATCAAGCACCTGTGCCTCATTAAAAGGGTGATAGTACACGTTATGTCTTGTCTGTTCATCACTCCCATGCAGTTACTCAACTACCAGTTTTCTCATTTCACCCTCACCTTGTTCATTGGACCTATGCTCTTATCTTCCTGGATTATGCCCTTGGTCCATTAGCACTAGGACCCTGCCTGTCTGTCCTGGTGATGTATGTTTGAACTGCCTTGGGAATGCACCTTCCTTCTGACTTAGATCCAGGGAACTTTTCTAGCTGAAGGCTGTCACCAGCCTCATCCATGCCTCCTCATAGCAGGCAGAGTTTGGACATCATGAGCTTAAGAAGGCAACTTCCATTTTAATGTGAGTAATAAATAGAAAAATGTCCGACCAAATTTTACCTTAGAGCTGGTAATGGCCCTTAGGGTGGAGTGGAAGTTCTTTATGCAGCTCTTTACTGAAGAGGAGGGAATGTTATTTTTATTGGCTATTTAGATTATTAATCATACCATCAATTGGTAGAGTTATTAATAGGTGTGCTCTTTGCAGAGATCTGTACTTTTCTTGTCTATCCTTGCTCCACATTGCAGCAGTGATAAATCCTGTTATCTTTCATGCTTTTTGGTCTTTTCATGTTGCTTGTCTTTGGGTGGTAAGATTAAAGATTCAGGTATGGCCTTGGAGGAGGGAAGAGAACATAGTTCAACTAGCTTTCCAGAGTCTTCTGCTAACAGACAGCAGAATATGTGTGTGTGTGTGTGTGTGTGTGTGTGTGTGTGTGTATACACACACACATTTAAAAATATATACAGTATTTAAATGAGACTATAGACTCCCCCTCCCTCCCTCTCTCTCTCTCTCTCTCTCTCTCTCTCTCTCTATATATATATATATATATATATATATATATATATATATATATATATATATGGACTCTGGTTGGGGCGATTTGATTCTTCCTAGTTCCCCATAATTTATAACATAGCATCTCAATTCCTGTTTTATTTCTAACAGTCAGTATTCCAGTTATCTACTACTGTATAACAAACCATCCAAAACCTTAGTGGCATAAAGCTAAAACCAGTTTTTTACATACATGAAATTTGTTGTTAGTAGTTTGCACAGCACACAGTAGGGATGGCTTGTCTCTGTTCTATAATGTCTGAGACCCTAGCTGGGAAGAAATGAGTGGCTGGGGGGTGACTGAATGGCTGGGGGCTGGGAATCATCTGGAGGCTTCTTCCTCCACATGTTGGTACCTGGTTTGGGATGATTTGAAGGCTGGACACAGCTGGGACACTGTGAACTGGTGTTTCTACCTGTGTCCTTTCCAAGAGCTGCCCAGTGATGAAAGTAGCTTTCACAAATTTCATGTTCCAAAATCTCTTAGGCCCTTATTCAAGAAATTGTTACTCTTATTTCACAGTTCCAGTAGGGGTGCACCTCATGTAATTTGGCCTATAGAAGATTATAAGCAGCCAATTAGACAGTCAAGGGTGACTGCCAGAGTCAGGTGAACGGATAGGGCAGTCACTGTCAGATTGGTATCGGGATACAGATTCAGTTTTAATCCTTTAGAGGAGGTATGTAAATCTTCATTGCAACTCAGAAAGAGCAACAGTGGGGGCCACCGAGTGTAAGAATCACTAGATCAACATGAGTCACTAGCCCTTTAAGACAATATAGTGTGGGAAGGGGCCAATTTTATGTACTAGTTAAGGACAGGTTTTGTAGCAAAGCACTTGGGTTCACATTCCTAGTTCTGTTTCTTAACAAGTGTGCTGCCTTGGTTCTGTAAAAGGTACTTATCAGATCCATCTCATAGGCTTATTTTGGAGGAAAGGGGAGATTAAGTGAGGTAATGTCTTTAAAGCAGAGTGTGGATGGTAAAAGCTGATAAACAATCGTACCATCTCTGAGAGTCCTACTGATGACCCTGAATCATTAAGAGAAGGGCACATTATAGTAAGTGTGCTCACTTATTGAAACTAGAAAATGTATCATAAATATTATAAAGATTAAAATTATAAAGATCATAAAGTAAAACATCAGGATCAGACAATGTCCTGACAGGAAAGAACCCATTCAAATTGGATAATTTGAAGAGAGTTTTGCAGATATGTGAGCAGGATATAGGGAAACCACTGAATACAGAGAACAGGGTGGAAAAGTATTATCACTCCGAGGTCTCGGTGGAGGGGATGGGGTTACCAGGACTTAGACACAGTGAGGATGAGAAGAGGGTTGCTGAGACCCTTGGTGGAAGGATGCAGGTTGCCTGTGGGGACCCCTTAGGGGGAAGGTGGAAGGAAAATACCCTGACCTCACTCTTTCTCTAATCTGCAGGAAGCCAGTGGGCAAGGAAGGCAGTCTGCTTGTGAGGGCCATGCAAGTTAGCCTTCTGCGACTGGGAACAGAGTGAACCAACAATAAATAGCCTTTTTCACCTTCCAGACAAGGGAAAGATGAAGAGATCAACTATGTGTAGTTTGTAAAACATAGAACTTCAGCAAAGGAGATTAATGGAGCTTCCCTCTCTCCCTCTGTCTGTTTTGGTGTTCTGTGGGTGAGGCACAGGGTGATTTAAGATGCATTTAGTTTTCCAGCAGGCTGTTTAATGCAGACATTCTTGTTCCTACGTTGCCATCCTCACTCAGCAGGCCTGTTAGGGGATGAGAACTATGTTAGAAGCTGTGGGAAAAACAGGCTAAGGGGGAAACTCGATCCTTATCTTGCAAGAATTTATATGTAGTTAGGGAGATAGGACAAGCCCATGATAGCTACTAATTCAAGATGATGTATCATTCATGCCTCAGGAGTTCGAAGAGGGACCTCATTGAGGTCTTGGAAAGGTTCTTGGCTGGGACAGTGCAGGGGAGCTGTACTGTGAAGGTGGGTGAGATAGAAAGGAAAACATTCTCTGTGACCAGAATAAATGAAAGAGTGATATTTGGGCTCCAGTAGCACCAGCCAGAACAAGTATTACCCAGTAAGCAAGGTGGAACCAGTCTGAGAGTTTTAGAGGATCTCAAATCTGGTTTAGGGGAAAATGTAGTATATTAAGTCACTGGGGAATAAGGTAGGTTTACTTTTTTGCTTGTTGCCTTGATAAATCTGGAAGGAACGTCCTGGAAGAAATAATAACAATTTCTAATGTTGACTTTCTTGATTAACATAGAGTCTTTCAATGTGGCCAGGTAAATGCAGTAATTTTTGTCAGTTTTTCTAACTGCTGAATTGCAAGGAAGTGCTGACTTAGAATCTTGAAATAATGAAGTTATTAGATTTACATGAATTAACATGGTTGCAGGAATTTGATTTATACATCTTCCTGAGACTGAATAGTTAATTAACTGACGACTAAAATAACTTTATAGATTTATCTATGAAGAATGCGTTCCTAAATACTTTAAGGCTTATTTATTTAACCCACTTTTGAGCTTCATGTAAATGAAATCACACAGTAGGCACTCTTATGTGTCTGTTTTCTTTCAATAATACAGTTTTGAGATTCATCCACGTTGATGTGTACTGTGGTTCATTAATTATCATTACAATATAATATTCCATAATCTATTCTGTTGTTGATGGGCACTTAAAAAAATTTTGGAGTTATTATGTAATACTGATGTTGTAAAACGTTCTCGTTCATGTACATTTTGTTGGGTATATATTAAGGAGTTTAACACTAGGTCATAGGATATTTATATCTTGAACTTTACTAGTAATGCTAAATTATTTTCCACTTATACTAATTTATACTATGATCAGCAGTGTTTGACAGTTTTCATTGGTCAGCATCCTCATAAACAGTTGATATTATCAGATTTTTAAAAATTTTTAGCCATTCCAGTGGCAGCTCAGTCATACTGTATTGTAGATTTACTTTACATTTCCAAGGTTACATAGTGAGGTAAGGCTATTTCCCTATATTTAGTTTTTATTCATTGGATTTTCTGTGCTGTAAAGTGCCTGTTTAAGTCTTTTGCGCATTTTTTAAATGGGTTGTCTTTTTCTTATTGATTTGTAAAAGTTTTTAATATATGAGTCCTACATTGATTGATTATAGGTACTACAATTAGTGTTTCCTTCACCCTGTGGCTTGCCTGTCACTCATTTAATGGTGTTCTTAGATGAACTGAAGTTCAGTTTTATTAATAACTGAAGCTCTTAATTCAATACAATCTAATTTACTAGGATTTTTGGTGGCTTTTCTCTCTTTTTTCCTTTCATTCTTTCTTTCCTTTGTTTAATAACTCATATTCTATCTCAAAGTCATGAAGATATTCTATATTATCATCGAAATGCTTTATTATTTTGCCTTTTACACTTAGGTCTATAATAGATTTGAGATTGACTTTTTGTGTGGTGTGAGATGGGTTCCAATTTCATTTTTTCCCATATGTTTACCCAGTTGTCCAAACACCGTTTATGAAAAACATGGTCATTCTCACTGCTTTGCAATGTCACGTTTGTCATAAAGAGTTTTTATATGTACAGGTCTATTTGTGTTCTCTCTGTTCTTTTTCATTGGTTGTTTTGAATAATCTTTCACCCGTATCATAATCCTTTCATTACCTTAGTTTTATGTTAAGTTTTGATATCCAGCAGCGAAAATCCTCCCACCTTGTTCTTCCTTTTGGAATGTCTAGAATGTAGACAATTCTTAGACCTTTGCCTTTTCTTATAAATCTTAGAATCAGCTTGTCAAACCACACACACACACACACACACACACACACACACACACACACATAATCGGTTGGTATTGTGATTGAGATTGTGTTGAGCCTATAGATCACTTTGAGGAGAACTAAGTCCTTATAACATTGATTCTTCCAGTCTCTGAATATGGTAGACATTCCTATTTCTTTAGGTCTGCTTTCATTTTGCTCAACAAAGTTTAAGAGATTTGCATATCTTTTATTAGTTTTATTCCTTAGGTACTTAATATTTTTGTTGTTATTTTCAACCATAGTTAAAGAATTGTTTAAAATAAATATTTTTAGTGAAGTATGACATCCAAACAGAAAAATGCAGAAAACACAAGTATTGCAACTGAATGAATTATCACAAAAACATACCCTGGTTATTACTACTTAAATCAAGAAATAGAACATTGCCCATGCCTCAGAAGCCATCCTCATGCCCTTCCCAGTTAGGATATCTTCTCTCTTCCCCAACGGTATCCTTTAATCTGATTTCTAACACTACAGATAAGCTTTGTATGTTTGAATTTTATATAATTTTGAACACATTATGCATTAGTCTTTATTTGGCTTTGCCTCAACAATATGTTTTTGATATTCATCCATGTTCTTGCATGTAGCAATAGCTTTTTCATTTTCATTGTAGTTCTGATTTACCCGACCTAATGACTATTCAGTTAACAACTCTTCATTATAATGGCTTTTGAAAATTTATTCCACTTTCTTGGAGTGACTTTTTATTTAGTAAAATGACTTTTTCAACCCTAAAGCATACTCAATGAATATGCTATAGGAAGTGATGTTTTAACATTTGATTTCAGGCAGACATATTCACCAAAATTCTTGAACAATTGTTCCTAGTCAAAGAATATCATATGGAACAAATTCTAATTGTGTGTCACATCTGCATGAACCCAAAATGTGTTGTTTTTATTTTTTTATTATTTAAAAAAATTTTATTTTATTTATTTATTTTTGGCTGCATTGGGTCTTTGTTGCTGTGCACGGGCTTTCTCTAGTTGCGGAGAGAGGGGGCTACTCTTCGTTGCCTTGCGTAGGCTTCTCACTGTGGTGGCTTCTCTTGTTGCTCTAGAGCACAGGCTCAGTAGTTGTGGCTCACGGGCGTAGTTACTCTGCGGCATGTGGGATCTTCCCCGACCAGGACTCGAACCCATGTCCCCTGCATTGGCAGGCGGATTCTTAACCACTGCGCCACCAGGGAAGCCCCAAAATGTGTTGTTTTCAATGGATACAAGAGAGAGGCAGCAGTGTTATCTCCCATGACTCTTCAGACTGCTGTGTTTCTACTAGCTTCCAAGAAATCTCATGTTTAGCCTTTATTTTGCCCTCTATTTTGTTTTACTATGCTGTTACTTTGTTTATAAGTGCAGTTTGAGTGCAAAAACCATAACCCCCAAAATGCTGAAAAGTTGTTATAAAAAATGGTGCAGAATACCATGATATCACTTATATGTGGAATCTAAAATATAATACAAATGAACTTATTTACAAAACAGGAACAGACTCACAGACATAGAAAACCAAACTTATGGTTACTGAAGGGGGAAGGGGGTAGGGGAGGGATAAATTAGAAGTTTGGGATTAGCAGATACAAACTATGATATATAAAATACATAAACAACAATGTCCTACTGTATAGCACAGGGGAACTATATTCAATATCTTATAATAAACCATAATGCAAAAGAATATGAAAAAGAATATATATATCTGACTCACTTTGCTGTACACCAGAAACTAACACAACATTGTAAATCAACTATACTTCATTAAGTAAATAAATAAACACATAAAGGTGCAGAAAGAAGAAAAAAGAATAAATACAATAAATCTTATATCATTATATTTTATGTGCAAACTACTTTTTAACTATTGTTTTTCACTTATATAAACTTGTTTTTGTTGTTCAGTTGGTACATATTCTATCTGTGAATATTGTTTGAGTCTTTATGATTGGAATAAAATTAGTTTTTTTTTTAAGCATTAGTTTTTTTCCATTAACACTAACAAAAATACTTTTCATTGAATGTTTTTGCTTTAGTAGCTGTGACATTGTGATTTATAAGAAATATATATTTGGTCTTCTTCCACTGCTCCTGGCACATAGATCTTAAAACTGTGGGAACTTCCTAAGTGATGAGAGCCATAAAGGTGTCTTTTGCTATGTTAATGAGGTAACTTTTGGATCTCACCTAAGGATGGGGTCTGGTTGTCAGGAGAACCAACTGTGTTATTGGAGGATTGGAACGTCCCAGCCCACTGAGGAGGGGAGAGGGGCTGGAAGTTGACTAGATGGCCAATGGCCAATTATTTAATCAATCATGCCTATGTAATGAAGTCTCCATAAAAACCTAAAAAGAACAGGATTGGGAAAGCTTCTGATTTGGTGAACACGAGGACATTGGGGGAGACTGGCACTCTGAGAGGGCATGGAAAGTCTGCACCCTTTCCCCATACCTGTCCTATGCACTTCTTGCATTTGGCTGTTCTTGAGTTATATCCTTTTATAATAAACTGGTAATCTAGTAAGTAAAATGTTTCTCTGAGTTCTGTAAGCCACTCTAGTAACTTAACCGAGCCTAAGGAGGGGATTGCTGAACCTCCAATCTATAGCTAGTCAGTCAAAAGCACAGGTGATAACTGAGGCTGGAGAGGGATGCAGTCTTGTAGGACTGAGTCCTTAACTTGTGGGATATGATGCTGTCTGTAGGTTGGTAGTGTCAGAATTGAGTTGAATTGTAAAACACTCAGCTGGCGCTGAGAATTGCTTGGTGATGTGGGGAAACCCCCTCCACACACTGGGATTAGTGATCAGAGTAATTAGTAGCAGTGTTTTCACGAATGAATTAAAGTCACTGAACAAAGGATGGGTATATTTCATTGTATGACTATCCCATTTGTCCATTATATTATTGATGGATTTTTTTTTTTTACTGTTTTCCTATTTCTGGTAATTAAGAATGTTCCAAAAAAGAGGGGATATATGTGTACATATAGCTGAATCACTTTGCTGTACAGTAGAAACTAACACAACATTGTAAGGAAACTGTACTCCAAAAAATTTTTTTAAGAAAAGAATGTTTCTATAAATCCTGTACAAGTTATTTGGTATGTATGTGCTCAGATTTCTGTTGGGTATAAACTTAGGAGTGGTTTTTCTGGGTTACACATATATGTACAACTTTAATAGATAACTGTAATCGATAATGCCAAAGAGTTTTCAAAACTGCTTCTGCCAAATTAGATTTCTACAGCCAGTGTATGAGAGTTAGGGTTGCTCTAATCTTTGTAAGCACTTAGTGTTGTCAGTCTTTAGAATATTATCCATTCTGTCGGCTGTGATTGATACTCTCTTTAACTTGTATTTCCCTGATTATTAAAAAGTTGAGCATATTTTCATAGGTCTACTGGCCATTTGGGTATTCTCTTTTGTTAAGTGTCTGTTCAAGTCATTTGCCCATTTGTCTGACAGGTATATTGACTTGTAGACATTCCTTATGCATTCTGGATACCAGCCCTTTGTCTGTTGCTGGTGTTACAAATATGTTCTCTTATCATGTGTCCTGCCTTTTTACTCTTATTAGTGGTGTCTTTTGATGAGCAGAAATGGTTAATTTTTTTGAAGTCCAGTGTATCAATCTTCCCTTTATGATTGGTGTTTTTTGTGTTGTTAAATAAATCTTCACCTACCTCAAGGTCACAAAAGTTGTTTTCCTATGTTATCTTTGACATGCTTGATTGTTTCACCTTTCACATGTAGATCTACAATCCACCTGGAATTGATTTTTTGGTATGATGTGAAGTAAGGGTCAAGTTTCATTGCTTTTCATATGGATATCCAATTGACTCAGTACCATCTTTTGAAAATATGGCCCTTTTCTTCTGCCCTACAGTGCCACATTTGTCATAAATCACGTGACCATATATGCGTGCTTTTTTTTTTTCCTGGGCTCTCTACCCCTCCATTGATCTATATGTCTACTATTGTATCAGTAGCACATTGGCTTAATTCCTGTAGCTTTCTAAAAAGCCCTGATAATTGGTAGAGTAAATCCTCCAATTTTGTCTTCTTTATGCTTACCCTGTTTATTTTTGGTCTGTTGCATGTTATAAAAACTTGAGTGTCAGGTGGTCATTACACACACACACACACACTCTGCTAGAATTTTGATTGGAATTGCATTGAAAATATGGTTTAATTTGGGGAGAATAGATATGGTACATCCTTTTATTTATTTAGATCTTTAATTTTTTTCAATAATATTTTTTTGTGTGGAAGTCTTATGTATCTTTAAAAAAATTTATTTCTAAGTATTTGAATTGTAGATGTTACTGTAGATGATGTTGTTTCAAAAACTTCATTTTCCAGTGTTTCATGCTGGCACAGAGAAATAGAACCAATTTTGGTCTGATAACCAGTGACCTTGCTAAATTCACTTATTAATTCTAATAACTTATTTGTGGATTCTTAATTCTCTACATTGTCAATTATATTGTCTATGAATAATGACATTTTTATTTCTTTGGGATTCCTCTTTTTCTAAGGGTGGAGACTTTTGAGGTCCCAGCCTAAAGTAGAGGGTACTTTACCACGTTTCCCAACCTTGGACTCTTACTATTGTCTGGCTGGTCCTCTAACTGTGGGGATTGCTGCTATTAATATATAGTTGTGCAGCTCAGAATCTCAGCTACCCCCTCCAGACAGATAAATGTTAACAGGCAAAAGCAGCCCACCAACTCTGGGTTCTCTCCCCTTTGGCCTGGGTGTTCCTCACTCTCTTGTTAGCTCTTTGATGCTTTTAAGAAGCTGTTCTAAAAACAGCATTTCCCAATTTGTCCTCAGTGAAAAGATTAGTATTCATTACCAAGTCTGCTATTATTAAAAGCAAAGGTTTCTTAGATGTTTTTCCACGGCAGCCTTGGGAGAGAAAGGGTGCTGAGCCTGAGGACTAAATTCTGACGTCTATCTGGCAGAAAAGTGATGAGTCATGGGTGAAGGGAGCTGACAGAGCCAGGTCAGAATGACCTGCTTGCTTTGGCTGTACTCTGGGGTTGCAGTGATCATGGATAAAGCCAAAATTGTAGAACTCTGTGTACTGGGGATGGATGTAAGGAATACTCCTGGGTGCACATGGAAACTTCTTTCTTATCTATGCTAAACACAGTGACTGGAGTTTACCCAAAGCTGCTTCTCTGTCAAGCATCCATTTTCGTTTTTAATTCCTGAAACTATAATGGCACATGGGAATCAGTTCAAGGAAGTAAAATTGAGTTCTAAATTGTATAGTTCAGACAAGTAGGTATGATAGAGAAGGCATTTTACATGTCCAGAGACCACGACACCATTTATTGAGTAGGCTTATTTTAGAGCATTTGCCAAGTCAGATTCACAAATAGTTGGTACACAGAAGTGGCTCTGTTCTATAGAGACCTTACTTGAAATGGTATTCATTATAGAGGATCTTAACCATAGTGATTCTGGGCTGGGATCTCCTCGTATAACATGCATTCCCATAAGATTCCATCTGAAAACTGATGTAAAACCCAGTGCTAAGTAGCCTGCCTTAGCCATCATCAAAAAGTCTACAAATAGTAAATACTGGAGAGGGTGTGGAGAAAAGGGAGCCCTCCTACACTGTTGGTGGGAATGTAAACTGGTACAGCCACCATGGAGAACAGTATAGAGGTTCCTTAAAAAACTGAAAATAGAGCTACCATATAATCCTGCAATCCCACTCCTAGGCATATATCCCAAGAAAACCATAATTCAGAAAGATACATGCATCCCAGTGTTCATAGCAGCTCTATTTACAATAGCCAAGACGTGGAAGTGTCCTAAGTGTCTATTGACAGATGAACGCATAAAGAAGATGTACATATATACAAGGGAATATTACTCAGCCATAAAAAAGAATGAAATAATGCCATTTGCAGCAACATGAATGGACCTACAGATTATACTAAGTGAAGTCAGACAGAGAAAGACAAACATCACATGATATCATTTATATGTGGAATCTAAAAAATGATACAAATGAACTTATTTCCGAAACAGAAACAGACTCACAGACATAGGAAACAAATTTATGGTTACCAAAGGGGAAGAGGGTGTGGGGGGAGGGATAAATTAGGCGGTTGGGATTAACATATATACACTACTATATATAAAATAGATAACCAACAAGGACCTACTGTATATCACAGGGAACTATGCTTAATATTTTGTAATAACCTATAAGGGAAGAGAATTTGAAGAAGAATATATTAAAAAAAAAGTAGCCTGCCCTAGCAGAGGGCTGAACCAGGTTGTTTACCATGACTGAGCCTTCTTGAAATATTCTTCCCCTTGCCTTTCACTTTTTCCCTGAAAATAGAGTATTAAAATACTCTTATTTCATTTGGAAGTATTACCTCTTTAAAAATTTTTTCTGCAAAAAAAAGGAAAAAAAAAAAGATAAAATCCTTCACTGCTGATAGAGCTGAAGGATCAGCAATCAATTTACATTTTCACATGAAAATGGCTGAAGGCCTCTGGGAATCTCTGGTTCCTGCATTCGTCCAGTTTTAGTTGATTCAGGAACACCTAAACACTGGAGTCAGCTTTTCCCTTTCTTTGCTCTTTCAGAGTCAGGGACTTTGTGCATTCTTCATAAGCTGTTATGAAAATGTAGTTTTTAACTATATAAGCATTTCCCACAAAGTGGTGTTTTACAGCCTTATTAGAGGCAGCATTTTAAGGCAAATGAATATTTTCAATAAAACTTAACCTGCTGTAAAGTTAGAAACAGTCTGGCTTAGGTTATTACTAATCCCACATGACAAAAACATCTGGATGAACTGCCATAGCTAATATTTTTCAAGTGAGACCCAAGCTAAAGATTGTCCACCCTATTAGGACTCTTTTGATAGAACCTACCCTTTGTAACCAAATACTAGGAATGAATCTTTAATAGTTATCAATACAACATAAAGTAGTACATCAGAATGCAGAAAAATCAGGGTATAAGGACAATTTTAATAAAATTGTAATAAGGGGATAAAAACATAATAAGAGTGAATACCTAACAACAGCAGCAATAACTACAAACGCCTCAGACAAACAAATCATTCCTGCACATACCTATGAAAGTATTCCCTTCATTCCCCCACCCCCACCCATTTTCCCCACTAATTTAATTGAGTGGGGAAAATCTTGAATGTAATTGATCTTGTATACTGCACTCTATTGCCCATGAAAGCTGCCTCTGTTTTATGTGGTGGTGAATACACATAAATAATAAAAGAGGTCATAGGAAGACAGAATGCATTTATATTTTTAGTTGGTTTAAAAAGGTTTACAAATTTTGTGACCTTGAAAAATAGCAAATATTCTACAGCCACATTTATGCTATTGACCTGATATTTCAATATAAATTGAATAAATCCTGGATATATTTTTTGCTCTCTATTAATTCTCACAGAGTATTCCCAAATAAACATTCTCAACAGGGAAGCCTGAACTGATATCATCAGAAGGAAGAAAGACATGATTCTCAGATGAAAGTGCCTTAAATGACAATGAAAACAATAAAAAACATTGGCAAAGCACCTTGAGAATCAAACTTTAGAGAGATGCGAATAAGGCATAAAGAGGTGGTAAAAAAAATCCTAAATTACAGTTTCTTTAGAATAACACCTTGTGCAGTGTCAACATATGACAGGTATTACTGTTGTGCTATAATGAAATACCTTGAGGCAAAATGTTGGGATTACATTCATTTTAATTGAAACCAGATTTTTAAGATTTATAGTCCCTGTAACATATAGAGACATACTTCTGCTACACATGATTAAATCGGCTCCATTTGGAGGCAAGGAAATGGAGGATGACAAGGATTGGAAACTCAGGCACTAAGTAAGGAAAATAGGAAAACAAAGAACCCCAAGGCTCATGTAACTAATACTTTTTTTGAATTATAAATGATTACTTTAGACACTAAGACAACTATTATTTCCATTACGATTACTTCATACACTAAGACAACTATTATTTCCATTACTTTACACTGTCTTCCAACTATTTCTTGTCTAGTGCTGGGCAAAGTAAAATTTGGACACCCAAACAGGCTTTCTTCCATCACCATGAAATCCTCACAAACTTGCTTGAAGATTGCCTTAATATGTATAACTAGAAGAGGGGATGGCTCCATGGCAGTCGCTAGGGATACTGAGATGACGAAAGCACAGTTCTTTTCTTCAAGGTTACCATGACTTGTTGGCAAATAATTGTAAACACACTGGACACTCATTACAAAAGAGTTTTGTACAAAACAGAGACATAGGGGAATAGGGAAGGAGTAAGATGGAGGTGGGTGTAGGGAAGGCATAGAGCGAGCCCAGAAAGAGGTGCCCTTGAGCTAAATACCTAAGGATGAGCAGGAGTTCACCAGGCAGGGAGGGAAGAGAAGACACTCTGAGAGGCAAGTGCACAGACCTGGAGGTGCTTAACAGATCAGAGCTGCACATAGAGCACAAGGGATGTTACTGGGAATGACTGGTGAGAGGGGTGGAGAAAATGCTCACTGAGGATGACAGACTGAGGATTTGGATGTTGTTCTGTGGTCCAGGGGGGCACATGTAAGCATTCTGAATAGAAGCATAAACTGATTCCATTCACTCTTAGAAAGACCATTCTCTCTACCCTGTTGAGAGCTGATTGCAGGAAGCAAGACTAGAGGAACGAGGGTTGACTGGAAGGCCATTGCCAGAAACCAGTATCTGAATCAGGACAGAGTTGTGGTACAGAAAGGTGTGATGATAACTACCAAATTTCAGACTAGAGTTATAGTGGTTTAATTTACTAGGATAGGGAATAGAGGTTTAGCAAGGAACGTAATTAGTTGAGCTTTGGACTTGCTGTGTTTGTCATCCTGGGTGTTATCTCAGTTGATTAATGATAGTGTAGAAAACAGGTAGAGGGTGGAATGGCTTGACATTGACCTCAAAGGCAGATGGATATGCAGCGAGGTAGGCTGGCAAAGTACCTCTCTGGAAGGTATTCATCCCCTGTGTCTGATGTTTAGGAGAAGGAGTGGAACCCTTCCACTCTGTGGCCAGTGCCAGTCCCAGCTCCTAGTACTGCAATGAATGTGGCTTTTAAAAGAAAAATATCCTTGGAAGTTTAATGGGCTGCCAGTCACTCTCAACCTCATGTTACATAGAGCAATTAGTAATTAGCTGAGCTGATCTTAGATTTGGAAGAAATGGTAGGAACTAATTGGGGAATATGGGGGAAACTGCAGTTTCTGGATGGTGGCAACTAGGCAGCTGGGGGTGCATGAAGCCACACAAATTAGGAGATAAGGGTAAATAAAAGCCAAGTTCCAGGAGGAACAAGTCCAGATAGGGAGGTGGGAGAGACCAGTTATAACACTTGGAAAATGTTTTTAGAGGGTCCTCTTTGCTCTAATACTCCTAATCTCCAACAATTGGAGTACAATCGAAGGAACCTAACGTTTATGTCCTAAGTGCTTTTAATTTAAGGTAGATAAGACCATATCTGTGAGCCCATTTTACAGATGAAAAACCTGAGGCTCGGAGAGTTAAATAAATTTCTAAGTGGCAGAGCCAGGTATCTCTGCCTAAAGGTCCACATACTCTTTCTACTCTATCATATTGGATCCTGAGATGAGAGAGGAAAAGAAAATTAATAGGATGAGCATGGGTGTTAAAGAGAAAGAGTGGGTAATATTATTTAAAGGAATTTGATGGATATAAGTCCTTGGAAAAGATCCCATAACTTCTTGTTGCAATGCCTGTATTCAGGCTTCTTCCCAGATCCTCAGATCTCAAACAAGGGCTCTGATGGTTGCATTTAAAATAACCCAAACCTCACAGAAACAGAAATACAGATCAATGGAACAGGATAGAAAGCCCAGAGGTAAACCCACACAAATATGGTCACCTTTTTTTTCTTTCTTTTTTTTTTTTGCGGTACACGGGGAAGCCCTGGTCACCTTATCTTTGATAAAGAAGGCAAGAATTGGGCTTCCCTGGTGGCGCAGTGGTTGAGAATCCGCCTGCCAATGCAGGGGACACGGGTTCGAGCCCTGGTCCGGGACGATCCCACATGCCGTGGAGCAACTAGGCCAGTGAGCCACAACTACTGAGCCTGCGCGCGTCTGGAGCCTGTGCTCCACAACAAGAGAGGCCGCGACAGTGAGAGGCCCGCGCAGCGTGATGAAGAGTGGCCCCTGCTTGCCACAACTAGAGAAAGCCCTCGTGCAGAAACGAAGACCCAACACAGCCATAAAATAAAATATAAAAAAAAAAAAAAAAAGAAGGCAAGAATATACACTGGAGAAAAGAGAGCCTCTTCAATAAGTGGTGCTGGGAACACTGGACAGGTACATGTAAAAGAATGAAATTAGAACACTCCCTAACACCATACACAAAAATAAACTGAAAATGGATTAAAGACCTAAATGTAAGGCCAGACACCATCGAACTCTTAGCAGAAAACATAGGCAGAACACTCTGTGACATAAATCATAGCAAGGTCCTTTTTGACCCACCTCCTAGAGAAATGGAAATAAAAACAAAAATAAACAAATGGGACCTAATGAAACTTCAAAGCTTTTGCACAGCAAAGGAAACCATAAACAAGCGAAAAGACAACCCTCAGAATGGGAGAAAATATTTGCAAATGAAGCAACTGACAAAGGATTAATCTCCAAAATTTACAAGCAGCTCATGCAGCTCAATATCAAAAAAACAAACAACCCAATCCAAAAATGGGCAGAAGACCTAAATAGACATTTCTCCAAAGAAGATATACAGATTGCCAACAAACACATGAAAGAATGCTCAACATCATTAATCATTAGAGAAATGCAAATCAAAACTACAATGAGATATCATCTCACACCAGTCAGAATGGCCATCATCAAAAAATCTAGAAACAATAAATGCTGGAGAGGGTGTGGAGAAAAGGGAACACTCTTGCACTGCTGGTGGGAATGTGAATTGGTTCAGCCACTATGGAGAACAGTATGGAGGTTCCTTAAAAAACTACAAATAGAACTACCATATGACCCAGCAATCCCACTACTGGGCATATACCCTGAGAAAACCATAATTCAAAAAGAGTCATGTACCAAAATGTTCATTGCAGCTCTATTTACAATAGCCAGGACATGGAAGCAACCTAAGTGTCCATCGACAGATGAATGGATAAAGAAGATGTGGCACATATATACAATGGAATATTACTCAACCATAAAAAGGAATGAAACTGAGTTATTTGTAGTGAGGTGGATGGACCTAGAGACTGTCATTCAGAGTGAAGTAAGTCAGAAAGAGAAAAACAAATACCGTATGCTAACACATATATATGGAATCTGAAAAAAAAAAAAGGTCATGAAGAACCTAGGGGCAAGACGGGAATACAGATGCAGACCTACTAGAGAATGGACTTGAGGATACAGGGAGGGGGAAGGGTAAGCTGGGACAAAGTGAGAGATTGGCATGGACATATATACACTACCAAATGTAAAATAGATAGCTAGTGGGAAGCAGCTGCATAGCACAGGGAAATGAGCTCCGTGCATTGTGACCAGGTAGAGGGGTGGGATAGGGAGAGTGGGAGGGAGGGAGATGCAAGAGGGAAGAGATATGGGGACATGTATATGTATAACTGATTTACTTTGTTATAAAGCAGAAACTAACACACCATTGTAAAGCAATTATACTCCAATAAAGATGTTAAAAATATATATATACGCAACATAGTCTAATGATTTAGGCTGTAAATCATGCCTTTATAACAATAATAAAAATACTTTAATATATTGAAAAAAAAATAAGCCAAACCTGAAAATCATTATTTTACTTCCTTAAGATGTCAGTTAATCACTGGTTATAAGCTAACCATCCAGCGGCTTTGCTTCCCAAATTATCTAACATTGTGGGAACATACTGACAGCACTATGTTTTAAGAGTATGTAGACTAGAGGGTTTATAATTTTAAATGTACTTAAATTTCATGATATCATTCAGTCTTCACATCAGTCCTACAAAGTGACAGTGTTTTTTTGTTTTTTGTTTTTAATATGAGTTGAGGAAATGGAAGATCAGAGAGGTTAAGTGACTTACTCAGACACACACAGCTAGGAAGAGTTGGTGCCAGTACTAGAAAAAGCATGTCTTTTGACTTATTAGCAATATTCTTTCCACAAACCCACACAGATGTGGTGGTGTGTGCTTGTAGATTTAGAGAGAGAGAGAAGGAAGGGGAGGGAGAGGATATATAATAGAGAAAAGGAAGGCAAAGCAAGATTCAATAAAAATCCAGGGAACTGACAATTTCTTTGCTTTCAAACGCATCATTTATGTCTTTCAGACATTCATTCTTTTGTTTTGTCCAACTTTTTTCAAAGATCCTTAGGGTCTCAAGATTTCAATGAAGTGCCACTGATGTAGCCACACAGGCTGCCACTGAAGGGTCCTGGAGGCTGGGGAGTTAACAGAGCTCAGGAGTTCACTGCACTGCAGTCAAACACAGAACCAGAGTTACAGTTTTCTTGCAGGTAATGAGCTGAGCTTGCTGCATGGTCTAAAATAGACCCACCATAGGATGCTACTTGATGCAAATGACAGTAACTGTGAATGGCATACATGTGAGGGTGACTCTAGGGGGCAGAACTCTTAACATCCCTTGGATTAAATTCCTTCTACCCATCAACTTTAGTGGGTACCTGTCCAAGTGCCCGAGTTTTCAAAGTGCAACATTTGATCTTTACCAAGTAATTCAGCCATCAGACCCTTCTGGGGCTTTCCTTTAGCACTTGCGCACTTCTCAGGAAATACTGATTTCTGCTGATTGACTGTCATTGACCAAGGATTAAGTGTTCATTGTTCTATCTTTGGAGAGAAGGAAAGCTGGCACCCAGGTATATCTACAAAGCTCAATGACACCTTTCCCCTGGTTGTCTTGCCTACCACTGCTGCTGTTGAAAGCAGGCTAATTAGTTAGTTCCTTCCAGAAATATCCATTTAAATCTGTACTAGCCACTTTAAAATATCTTCATAATACAGCTTTCAAGGTGCAGAGAGAACACTGATCCTAGTGTCTCTTTCCCCTTGAATGCCATGGTTTAAAAACTAGAAAATCTGTTTTGGTGAAATATACAAAGTAAATTTAAAAAATCTGTCAAAGTATTAAATGCATAAGTAATAGCAAAATAGTTAAAACTCTGCACTTGCAGCAGACGCAGGGTCATTACTTTTGATGAATATTTTCCCTTTTAAGAGGCATAGTTAATATAAGTAAGTAGACCAAAGAAGGTATTTAAAATATATCCATATATTGCCTTTTGTTAAGATCTTTAACCCTGGAAAATCATGTCCATAATCATAGCTCATTATCTTAATTAGATCTTTCCTACATTATCTCACAATTTATTCTCTTTACTTCATAGGTGATCAGTCTTCTGAAAAGAATGTGAGCAGAATTTTCTGATTTTTATTGTGATAGTGTCTGTCTTCTCTTTCAAACTCTATTTAGATCTTTGGGCTGTTATAATGGTGATGCTATATTTAATTAAAAATTACATTAGAAAGATATTAATATTCATTCTGATGAATGAACACAGGATTAACTCAAGAATTAAAATCTCAGTAATGGCTAATGAGGTGAACTCTGCTGGGCTGTCCATAAAAACAGAGATGAACCATAAAAATGACTAAAAATCTGAAGCTTTCCTGTCTATTGTCATGCTTTATGTACAGGGAGCAGCTCTCTTCAGTGCCAAGTCATTTCCACGTGTGCTTGCCTAGGAGTGTGACAGCACCTGATGTACTTGACCCACAACCCTGCCTTGAGGCTCCAAGCCCTTAAGGGATCAAGATCCCATTGCCGGGAAGCTATACCTTCTCTCTTCCTTGATCCCTCTCATTCTGCATAGCACAGGGAGATCAGCTTGGTGCTTTGAGACTGCCTGGAGGGGTGGAATAGGGAGGGTGGGAGGGAGGGAGAAGCAAGAGGGAAGAGATATGGGAATATATGTATATGTATAACTGATTCAATTTGTTATAAAGCAGAAACTAACACACCATTGTAAAGCAATTATACTCCAATAAAGATGTTAAAAAAAGAAAGAAAAAAAAAACATAAGGGTTAGCTATGTTTCTAACAGCTTGTCAGTTAAAATGGGTTTTTAATCCTTTGAGGTAGGAAATATGTACTGAACTTTCAATTTTCTGGCTTGTAATATAGATTCTAGAGAAAAACTACAGTTGAGGAACACAGAATTGTAACTATTTATGCAAATAGGAAGGGAAAATTGTAAAATTAAGGTTAGCAACTGTTTGTGAGGACAGTTCTAGAAGCATTAAGAGCATAAAATGTTGAGGCAAATATAGACATTGCTCGGCCAATTCTGGGACCCTCTGGGGCAGGTTGGTTCTGTAGGGAGGGAGAGTCATGTGACGGTGCAGATAATCAGGACCACAAAAATTCACTGTGGGAGAGGGCTCGGGCAGTATACTCATGGGCAGAGCTCAAGTTGCAGCAGAGCAGGATGGGGCCTCAGTGAGAGTATCACGGCTGAGAGATCAAAAGTCTTTATTGGCTACTGTTGGTGCTTCTCCAGATAACTGTTTCATGGCAAAAGTGGTGGGTAAAAAAATGGAGAACAAAACCAAATTTTGTTGTATCCTAAAGGTATCCTTGGAAGAAAGAATAGTGCAGTGTGGTAGAAAGAGCTCTGAGCTGAATCAGAAGTAATTTCTATTCCTCCTTTGCCTATGAGAAATTAATCAAATTACATATCTCTTTGGGCCTCAGATTTCTTCTCTCTGAAATTAGGTTGGAGTAAACAATAATCACCAAAATCCTTCCAACTTTAGAGTTCTGGGAAACTTATGGAGAGTCCAAGTTTCTCACATACATACGGTATCATGATAAAAGTAATAAACCAGATGTGGTGGATTGATTGCAAAAACGGTGTCAGTCATTTCCCTCTCAATGACTTCTCAGATTTTCCCATCAAGAGGTGGAGTCTATACCCACACCCCTTAATATGACCTGGCCTTGTGATTTGCTTTGACTTACAATATGGGGTGGAATTGATGGTGTTCCAGGTCCAAGCCTAGGCCTCAAGAAGTTCTGTGCTGTTTTGCTCTTTCTCTTTCTTTCTCCTGGACCCACGCCTCCACCTATGGGGACAAGCCTGGGTAAATTCACTGGAGGTACATGAGAAACATTTGGAGGAAAGCTGAACCGTTTCAGCCAAGGCCACCTGGTTCATCAAGTCCCCAGCTGACCTGATCATTGACCACAGACACATGAGTGAGCCCAGATGAGATAAACCAAGCCCAGCCCAGGTCACTAGAGCTGTGACTCCTAGACTTGTGAGAAATAATAAATGGTTCTTATATTATGCCCATACGTTTGGGGTATTTTTATACAATAAAAGCTAACTGCTACGTGAGACTTCTCTGGCTCTACCCTCCACTCATTCACCCAAGAATTCATTTCCTTGTAAAGTCCTCCCGCTCTGGCCCTGACTATTTCTTGGGGCCCTTAGGCAGTGTTTTCATAAGTGCTCATGAAAATCTGGTGATCAGCCAGATAGCACCCGCTGGGTCCTACTACCAGTTCTGCTGGACACTGCTGTTCCACCTGGCATGTTGACACTGCACTGGTAGCAGCTATTGCTCCGTCTTTCTACTAGCTGGTACTCTGGCCTCAACAACAAGTGTTTCAAGGTGCCAAAGCTTTGTCCAGGGAAGAATGACAAAGTTACAGAAATGCCTTGTTTGTTCTGTTCTCTGTTACATGGTTACATACAATACACCAGATATCTTGAAGAAGTTTAAATTAAATAAATCTTAGGTTTTATTTATAGCCCCTTGTCTTCCTAGGGCTTAGAGAGTGGACCAGAGAAAGAAATGTGTGAAGATGCCATGTTACGCACAGCACATTTCTCCCCTTCAGTGATTAAAGCTTTGGTGTTGGGTGAACTTTGACGTGCCCAACTCTTTCCTTCTTAAGGATGAATGTTTTCCTAGGAGGCTCCTTTGTACGCCCAGTAAATACACTTCTGGAAATTTGCCACACCATTATATGAGATATACCCAGATGTGTTCAAATTCTGGCCCAGCATGAAGCTAGGATATCCCATGGTGATTGTTTTGAAATCTGCTTCTTGTATCCAGAGGAGGAACACTGGGAGCCAAGAGGTAGTTACTTAAGTGTCACTTACGTATCAGCTGTTTCTCATTGCAATGTGCATCTTCGTTTGCATGTAATATTTTCAGTTCACTTTAACCCAAACACTGACAGAATCTTTTCAGACCCATTCTTCTCCATTTATTTACACCAAAAAGTTTAGTCATCAGCATAGCCCCTGCTAAAAATTTTGTGGGGAGAATGAGGATGAGGTTTATATTGCATAATATATTAGTTAATCTAATCTAGGCTATGCTGTGGTAACAAATAAACCCTTGAATCCTAGTGACTCTACACAAATAATACATATTTCTGTGTCATGCAGAATCTGATACCCTCCATTCTTTTCCAGCTTTATTGAGATATAACTGACATACAGCACTGTGTGAATTTAAAGTGTACGTGTTAATTTGATATACTTATGTATTGGAAAATGATTACTACCACGATATTAGCTAACACCTTTGTAAGGTATGACTACCATTTCCTTTTTGTAATGAGAGCATTTCAGATTTTCTCTTCCAGCAACTTTCAAGGACATAATACAGTGTTATTAACTATAATCAGTATACCCCTTCTCCATCTTGTAGCTACACTGTCTGGATTACATAGCCTCCCAGGTCACCAGAGCAGGGAAAAGGAAAGAACAGGAGAATATTTAGGTGGCAAGTTACATATCCCTTTTGCTCACCTTCCACTGGCATGATCTGATTGCACGATCCCACTTAGGTTCATGGGGCTTGGAAATGTAGAGAAACATGTTAATATTAGGTAGGCTCTTAGTAGTCTCTCCACTTTCTTCCCTTCTAGTCATCAAGTCTCCAATTACTCCCTTATTCACACACATAGGCCATCTCAAGCCAGCCTTAGGAGAGACATCCCAAAGTCCAATCCAGTCACTACATCAAGTTCTATGGAATACATGGGCCTCTTCATGAGGACTATGTGAAGCTCTTTGTGATCAGGTGATCTACGAACTGAAAGGAAAATTATATAGACTTCCCACCTCTACTGGATATATATTCATGGAAAGGGTCAGGATAACTACAGTACACATTCCTACTTGGAAAGGGGATGATTGAGGACAAACAGCAATGATGAAATCCCCCTGGGAAGACTTGTTGAAGGCTTCTCTCACCTGGGGTGGTGTGTTCCTGGATTAGGCCTTGGTTCTGAGGCTTGAGAGCAGTTCTTTCATCTGTTGTACTCCATGGCTGCAAGCTGTGCGCTCTATGTTCCTTCTTTTCCATTAGTCTCTTTAACACCTCTGAAGTGGGTGTTGGGGAACATGATCTCCTTGGTAGCCGCACAATTTTCTCAGCATCCTTCTTTCTCATGGAACACTGGGGACCCAAGAGTTGCAAGTCTCAAAATGTCAATAGTTTTTTAAGTGCAGACTCATGGTTTATTTGGCAATGCATTTCCCTCCCAAACATAGTAGGCTTCTGATGTATTTGCTTCCAACAAGGTCTATGTGCCAGTGATCACACCTAAAGTTCTTTTCTAGACAAAGTTCTACAATCTGCTTTGTTTCACTGCTTCACACTTCCATGCATTTCTCTGTCAACTTTATGGTGGCTACCTTGAAGATGTCTGGATAATAGGTGGGAAATTCACACACTTAACTTGATCTTTGTCTTGCATCATTTCATCTGACAGGAAAGATTCACTGTGATTTTGTTGCAAAGTCTTTGGAGATTCCCAGTTTTAATCTCTGAGCTCTAGAAGTAGTCACTTTTTCAATTTGCAAGTCCCTAAATTTCTGGGCTATTCCCATTCCTTTCATTTTTGTTTGAGCTTACTTCATCCTTGTAAACTTTTGTCAAATATAGCTAAAATTTGCTTTAAGCATTCTTCCCCTAAACCAGTGGGCTCAGAAGCATATTGTCTGCTTCCCAAATTACCACAGGAAATAATTTTACCAAATGCTTTCCCACTGTGTAAAATGGATCAAACACTGGATACCTCACTGCCTTCTGTCTAATTGCTAAGCCATTGCTACATATTTTAGGGTTCTTTGTAATGGCCTTTTATCACTGGTACAATTTCTAAATTTGTTAGGATAGACTAGAATATGCTGTGGAAACAGATATCCTCATCCCAACCTAGTTGTTGAACACCATGAAGTATTCTTTCTCTTCACACAAAATCTCCAGGGTCCTGTCTTATTTCACTGTAAGCCATGGTTATAAGCTACCATCAGATCAGAAGGATATAAATTGTGAGGAAAATGAAAAAGGAAGTTCAGAGTGACATTTTGTTTAGCAAAATTGGATTATATGTCAGTATTATTGTTAGGTATATTTATTTGTATGTTTATTCAGTGTGATTAAGAAAATTTATAGTGCCTGAATCATTGGTTTCCCTCCCTTGAGAGAGCAATGGGTAAAGATAGGGAGAGGAAAGTATTTTATTACATTTACCGGAGTGAAAATTAGCAGAAAGTTTGTGCTAGTGGACATTTAAAATAATATCTCCTCTAAGTTATAATCATATTTAAATTTTTTGCATAGGTAACTAAATAACTGTTGCACTTTCTTCTGGTGGCTTATTAGTGGAAAATAAACACAGATACTTTTATTTGTTTTATAGTTTGTAGCAGTACTTTTAGCAGCCTTGAGAGGTAGGCATGGCATAGCTGGTATACTTATTATCTTCATTTAATGATGTGGAAACAGAGGCACCTGCCACAGTTCTTGGCACATTAAGGGTCTTAAAGAAATATTCTTGAATGAATGAACAAGTGAACAAAAGGTTGAATGAGTCAATGAGACAGGTTAAATGACTACTTCTAGGTTGGTTAGTACTTGACACAATCTAACCAAGTTTTCTTTTTTAAAAAAAATCTTTACTGGAGTATAATTGCTTTACAATGTTCTGTTAGTTTCTGCTGTATAACAAAGTGAATCAACTATATGTATACATATATCCCCAAATCCCCTCCCTCTTGCATCTCCCTCCCACCCTCCCTGTCCCATCCCTCTAGGTGGTCACAAAGCACCGAGCTGATCTCCCTGTGCTATGCAGCTGCTTCCCACTAGCTATCTGTTTTACATTTGGTAGTGTATATATGTCCATGCCACTCTCTCACTTCATCCCAGCTTACCCTTCTCACTCCTCATGTCCTCAAGTCCATTCTCTACGTCTGCATCTTTATTCCTGTCCTGCCCCTAGGTTCTTCAGAACCATTTTTTTTTTTTTAAGATTCCAAATATATGTCTTAGCATACAGTATTTGTTTTTCTCTTTCTGACTTACTTCACTCTATATGACAGTCTCTAGGTCCATCCACCTCACTACAAATAACTGAATTTCATTTCATTTTATGTCTGAGTAATATTCCATTGTTCTTTATCCATTCATCTGTTGATTGACACTTATCTTGCTTCCATGTCCTGCTATTGTAAAAAGAGCTGCAATGAACATTGTGGTACATGACTCTTTTTGAAATATGGTTTTCTCAGGATATATGCCCTGTAGTGGGATTGCTGGGTCGCATGGTAGTTCTATTTTTAGTTTTATAAGGAACCCCATACTGTTCTCCATAGTGGTTGTATCAATTTACATTCCCACCAACAGTGCAAGACGCTTCCCTTTTCTGCACACCCTCTCCAGCATTTATTGTATGTAGACTTTTTGATAATCGTCATTATGACTCGTGTGAGGTGATGCCTCATTGTAGTTTTGATTTGCATTTCTCTAATGATTAGTGATGTTCAGCATCTTTTCATGTGTTTGTTGGCAGTCTGTATATCTTCTTTGGAGAAATGTCTATTTAGGTCTTCTGCCCATTTTTGGATTGGGTTGTTTGTTTTCTTTGATATTGAGCTTCATGAGCTGCTTGCTAACTTTGGAGATTAAATCTTTGTCAGTTGCTTCATTTGCAAATATTTTCTCCCATTCTGAGGGTTGTCTTTTCATCTTGTTTAAGTTTTCCTTTGCAGTGCAAAAGCTTTGAAGTTTCATTAGGTCCCATTTGTTTATTTTTGTTTTTATTTCCATTACTCTAGAAGGTGGATCAAAAAAGATCTTGCTGTGATTTATGTCACAGAGTGTTCTGCCTATGTTTTCCTCTAAGAGTTTTATAGTATCTGGCTTTACATTTAGGTCTTTAATCCATTTTCAGTTTATGTTTGTGTATGGTGTTAGGGAGTATTCTAATTTCATTCTTTTACATGTAGCTGTCCAGTTTTCACAGCACCACTTATTGAAGAGACTGTCTTTTCTCCATTGTATATCCTTGCCTCCTTTGTCATAGATTAGTTGACCATATGTGTGTGGGTTTATCTCTGGGCTTTCTATCTTGTTCCATTGATCTATGTTTCTGTTTTTGTGACAGTACCATATTGTCTTGATTACTGTAGCTTTGTAGTATAGTCTGAAGTCAGGGAGCCTGATTCCTCCAGCTCCATTTTTTTCCCTCAAGACTGCTTTGGCAATTCAGGGTCTTTTCTGTCTCCATAAAAATTTTACGACTCTTTGTTCTAGTTCCGTAAAAAATGCCATTGGTAATTTGATAGGGATTGCATTGAATCTGTAGATTGCTTTGGGTAGTGTAGTCATATTCACAATATTGATTCTTCCAACCCAAGAACATGGTGTATCTCTCCATCTGTTGGTATCATCTTTAATTTCTTTCATCAGTGTCTTATAGTTTTCTGCATACAGGTCGTTTGTCTCCCTGGGTAGGTTTATTCCTAGGTATTATATTTTTTTTGTTGCAATGGTAGATGGGAGTGTTTCCTTAATTTCTCTTTCAGATTTTTCATCATTAGTGTATAGGAACGCAAGAGATTTCTGTGCCTTAATTTTGTATCCTGCAACTTTACCAAATTCATTGATTAGCTCTAGTAGTTCTCTGGTGGCATTTTTAGGATTCTCTATGTATAGTATGATGTCATCTGCAAACAGTGACAGTTTCACTTTTTCTTTTCCAATTTGTATTCCTTTTATTTCTTTTTCTTCTCTGATTTCCATGGCTAGGACTTCCAAAACTGTGTTGAATAATAGTGGTGAGAGTGGACATCCTTGTCTTTTTCCTGGTCTTAGAGGAAATGCTTTCAGTTTTTCACCATTGAGAATGATGTTTGCTGTGGGTTTGTCATATATGGCCTTTATTATGTTGAGGTAAGTTCCCTCTATGCCCACTTTCTGGAGAGTTTTTATCATAAATGGGTGTTGAGTTTTGTCAAAAGCTTTTTCTGTATCTGTTGAATGATCATATGGTTTTTATCCTTCAATTTGTTAATATGGTGTATCACATTGATTGATTTGCATATATTGAAGAATCCTTGCATCCCTGGGATAAATCTCACTTGATCATGGTGTGTGATCCATTTAATGTGTTGTTGCATTCTGTTTGCTAGTATTTTGTTGAGGAATTTTGCATCTATATTCATCAGTGATATTGGTCTGTCATTTTCTTTTTTTGTAGTATCTTTGTCTGGTTTTGGTATCAGTGTGATGGTGGCCTCATAGAATGAGTTTCGGAGTGTAACTCCCTCTGCAATTTTTTGAAAGAGTTTGAGAAGGATGGGTGTTAACTCTTCTCTAAATGTTTGATAGAATTCACCTGTGAACCCATCTGGTCCTGGACTTTTGTTTGTTGCAAGATTTTTAATCACAGTTTCAATTTCATTACTTGTGATTGGTCTGTTCATATTTTCTATTTCTTCCTGGTTCAGTCTTGGAAGGTTATACCTTTCTAAGAATTTGTCCATTTCTTCCAGGTTGTCCATTTTGTTGGCATAGAGTTGCTTGTAGTAGTCTCTTAGGATGTTTTCTATTTCTGCAGTGTCTGTTGTAACTTCTCCTTTTTCATTTCTAATTTTATTGATTTCAGTCCTCTTATTTTTCTTGATGAATCTGGCTAATGTTTTATCAATTTTGTTTATCTTCTCAAAGAACCAGCTTTTAGTTTTATTGATCTTTGCTACTGTTTTCTTTGTTTCTATTTCATTTATTTCTGCTCTGATCTTTATGATTTCTTTCCTTCTGCTAACTTTGGGTTTTGTTTGTTCTTCTTTCTCTAGTTCCTTGAGGTGTAAGGTTTCATTGTTTATTTGAGATTTTTCTTGTTTCTTGAGGTAGGCTTGTATAGCTATAAGATTCCCTCTTAGAACTGCTTTTGCTGCAACCCATAGGTTTTGGATTGTCGTGTTTTCATTGTCACGTGTCTCTAGGTATTTTTTGATTTCCTCTTTGATTTCTTCAGTGATCTCTTGGTTATTTAGTAACGTATTGTTTAGCCTCCATGTGATTGTGTTTTTTACGTTTTTTTCCCTGTAATTCATTTCTCATTTCATAACATTGTGGTCAGAAAAGATGCTGGATATGATTTCAATTTTCTTAAATTTACTGAGGCTTGATTTATGACCCACGATGTGATCTATCCTGGAGAATGTTCCGTGCGCACTTGAGAAGAAAGCGTAATCTGATGTTTTCGGATGGACTATCCTATAAATATCAATTAAATCTATCTGGTCTATTGTGTCATTTAAAGCTACTGTTTCCTTTTTTATTTTCATTTTGGATGATCTGTCCATTGGTGTAAGTGAGGTGTTAAAGTCCCCCACTATTATTGTGTTACTGTTGATTTCCTCTTTTATAGCTGTTAGTAGTTGCCTTATGTATTGAGATGCTCCTATGCTGGGTGCATATATATTTATAATTGTTATATCTTCTTCTTGGATTGATCCCTTGATCATTATGATCATTCTTGTCTCTTGTAACATTCTTTATTTTAAAGTCTGTTTTATCTGAGTATTGCTACTCCAGCTTTCTTTTGATTTCCATCTGCATGGAATATCTTTTTCCATCCCCTCACTTTCAGTCTGTATGTGTCCCTAGGTCTGAAGTGGGTCTCTTGTAGACAGCATGTATATGGGTCTTGTTTTTGTATCCATTTGGCAAGCCTGTGTCTTTTGGTTGGAGCATTTAATCCATTCACGTTTAAGGTAATTATCGATATGTATGTTCCTATGACCATTTTCTTAATTGTTTTGGGTTTCTTTTTGTAGGTCCTTTTCTTCTCTTGTGTTTCCCACTTAGAGAAGTTCATTTAGCATTGTTGTAGAGCTGGTTTGGTGGTGCTGAATTCTCTTAGCTTTTGCTTGGCTGTAAAGCTTTTGATTTCTCCATCGAATCTGAATGAGATCCTTGCCGGGTAGAGTAATCTTGGTTGTAGGTTCTTCCCTTTCATCACTTTAAGTATATCATGCCACTGCCTTCTGGCTTGTAGAGTTTGTGCTGAGAAATCAGCTTGTAACCTTATGGGGGTTCCCTTTTATGTTATTTGTCATTTTTCCCTTGCTGCTTTCAATAATTTTTATTTTGTCTTTAATTTTTGCCAGTCACATTAGTATGTGTCTCGGCATGTTTCTGCTTGGGTTTATCCTGTATGGGACTCTCTGTGCTTCCTGAACTTGGGTGGCTCTTTCCTTTTCCACGTTAGGGAAGTTTTCAACTATAATCTCTTCAAATATTTTCAAATAATTTTCAAATAATCTCTTCAAATATTTTCTCGGGTCCTTTCTCTCTCTCTTTTCCTTCTGGGCCCCCTATAATGTGAATGTTGTTGCATTTAATGTTGTCCCAGAGGTCTCTTAGGCTGTCTTCGGTTCTTTTCATTCTTGTTTCTTTATTCTGTTCCACAGCAGTGAATTCCACCATTCTGTTTTCCAGGTCACTTATCCATTCTCTGCCTCAGTTATTCTGCTATTGATTCCTTCTAATGTCGTTTTCATTTCAGTTATTGTATTATTCATCTCTGTTTCTTTGTTCTTTAATTCTTCTAGGTCTTTGTTAAACATTTCTTGCATCTTCTCGATTTTTGCCTCCATTGTTTTCCCGAGGTCCTGGATCATCTTCGCTATCATTATTCTGAATTCTTTTTCTGGAAGGTTGCCTATCTCCGCTTCATTTAGTTGTTTTTCTGGGATTTTATCTTGTTCCTTCATCTGGTACATGGCTCTCTGCCTTTTCGTCTTGTCTGTCTTTCTGTGAATGTGGTTTTTGTTCCAAGGGCTGCAGCATTGTAGTTCTTCTTGCTTCTGCTGTCTGCCCTCTGGTGGATGAGGCTATCTAAGAGGCTTATGTAAGTTTCCTGATGGGAGGGACTGGTGGGTGGGTAGAGCTGACTGTTGCTCTGGTGGGCAGAGCTCAGTAAAACTTTAATCCACTTGACTGTTGATGGGTGGGGCTCGGTTCCCTCCCTGTTAGTTGTTTAGCCTGAGGCATCCCAACACTGGAGCCTACCTGGGCTCTTTGGTGGGGCTAATGACAGACTCTGGGAGGGCTCACTTCCCAGAACTTCTGCTGCCAGGGTCCTTGTCCCCACAGTGAGCCACAACCATCCCCCACCTCTGCAGGAGACCCTCCAACACTAGCAGGTAGTTCTGGTTCAGTCTCCCCTACTGTCAGTGCTCCTTCCCCTGAGTCCCAATGTGCACACTACTTTGTGTGTGCCCTCCAAGAGTGGAGTCTCTGTTTTCCCCAGTCATGTCGAAGTCTTGTAATCAAATCCCACTAGGCTCAAAATCTGATTCTCTAGGAATTCCTCCTCCTGTTGCCGGACCCCCAGGTTGGGAAGCCTGACATGGAGCTCAGAACCTTCACTCCAGTGGGTGGACTTCTGTGGTATAAGTGTTCTACAATCTGTGAGTCACCCACCCATCAGTTACGGGATTTGATTTTACTGTGATTCCGCCCCTCCTACCATTTCACTGTTACTCCTCCTTTGTCTTTGGATGTGGGGTATCTTTTTTGGTGAATTCCAGTGTCTTCTTGTCAGTGATTGTCCAGCAGCTAGTTAGATTCTGGTGTTCTCACAAGAGGGAGTCTCTTTCTTCTCATTTTGCTTAACTTACTGTGTTTGGGCTCTCCTTTTCACAGGCTGCAGGTTAGTAGTTCCCGTTGTTTTTGGTGTCTGCCCCCAGTGGATAAGATTGGTTCAGGGGGTTGTGTAGGCTTCCTCGTGGAGCGGAATGGTGCCTGTGTTCTGGTGGATGAGGCTGGGTCTTGTCTTTCTGGTGGGCAGGATCATGTCCGGTGGTGCGTTTTGGGGTGTCTGTGACCGTATTATGATTTTAGGCAGCCTCTCTGCTAATGGGTGGGGTTGTGTTCCTGTCTTGCTAGTTCTTTGGCCTAGGGTGTCTAGCACTGTAGTTTGCTGGTCGTTGAGTGCATCTGGGTCTTAGCATTGAGATGGAGATCTCTGGGAGAACTTTTGCCGTTTGATATTACATGGAGCTGGGAGGTGTCTGGTGGACCAATGTCAGCTCTCCCACCTCAGAGGCACAGGCCTGACACCTGGCTGGAGTACCAAGACACTGGCAGCCAGACGGCTCAGAAGCAAAGGGAGGAAAAAAAAAGAAAGGAAGGAAGGAAGGAAGAGAAATATAAAATAAAATAAAGCTATTAAAATTTAAAAAATTATTTAAAAAAGTTAAAAAGTAAAAAAAAAAAGACAAAGGACAGACAGAACCCTGGGACAAATGGTAAAAGCAAAGCTATCCAGACAAAATCACACACAGAAGCATACCCATACACACTCACAAAAAGAGAAGAAGTAAAAAATATATATCTTTTGGGAAGTCTGAGGTCTTCTGCCAGCGTTCAGTAGGTGTTCTGTAGGAGTTGTTCCACATGTAGATGTATTTCTGATGTATTTGTGGGGAGGAAGGTGATCTCCACGTCTTACTCCTCCACCATCTTGAAGGTCTCTAACAAAGTTTTCTAACATTCTGTTAATCCTGACTCAAAGCAGCTTCAGAATGTGGGTTTACACTTCTGCTATAAATATTTTCTTTGGAGTTTTGCTGATGAATTGAAGTTTCATAACAAAAAGAAAGCAGATGGCTTTTAGGAAGGGCTTATATTTGCCCTTTGAACTGTGTTTCTGTTTTGCTTGTTTATGCAGAGTGCGCACGAAGGTTGCCAGAGCCTTAATTTCAAACTGCATCATTTAATAAAATACAATAAGGAGAATTAAGAAGAAAGGCTGCAGGGGAACATCCTGCTTATTATCTCTGAAATGAGAGAGCTGTTTTTTCTTGCATCAGTTGCCAGTGATGGGCCTTTTGTTTCCTTTCGTCCGGGCACAGTTGTGATATTCAACGAGAGGAGTGTGAAGTGCCACTTTAAGGCCAAACATTCAATTCCTCCTAATTCACAAGGGAGAGAAGGATCAAGTTGTGCAGCTGGGAGGTGATGTTTCTTCCCAGCAGCTGTCACTGAAGAGACTCGTGCAGACCATAGAAGTCATTTGTCACAGAACCCATCCAGAATTTGCTATGTGCATCTCTCTTGCTAACGTGACATGAAATAGTGAAGCTTTCAAAATCAAGTATGGAGACTTCGCTGTGTTGACATGGGCAAAATTAAATAGAGAGCTGAGGCAATTATGTGGATAAATCAGGCCAAAAATATCCAACCATTGGGAGTAAAGTTCCTTTAGCTCGAATTATTCAGAGTGACTGTCCATGTTCATCAGTTTATCAGGATAATGAATTTTATCCTATACTTTATTTTGTCACTACAGATATATCTTTAGTCTATGAATTTGAATGACTTTGTGATATTTTATTTCACTGGAATTTATAATAGGAGTTGAATGAGCAAGCACTATGTTAAAAGATTGCTGCTGCAGCTATGATAACAGTCCAAGAGAATTTAAACTTTATTATTCAATAGCCAGCAGATATGGCTATTGGAATGGGGGTGTAGAGAGGGAGGTGTGAAATCTGTTGAGAATCAAATGCTTGTAACTAATCTGTCTCTCCCATTTAGCGTTCCATTTTCCTAAAATATCTCGGTCCATAGCTCCTGGCTGCTTTTCTGGCCATTTGACAACTGGCTAAATGAGCCTGAAATTTTCATCAGGTTTCATATAAATAATAATATATTATTATTTTATACACACAAGTGTATCCATTTGAGTATTTTTAATATCCCGTATTTATGTACGAAGAGATAAATATTTCAAATATGTGAAGGATAAGCAAGGTCAGTCCTCATGTCTGCCCATGCCTTGGCTTTGAGCTTCCTGCCTGGAATCCTCAGCATGCTGTGCCCTTTAGCCATCATTCCTGTTTCCTCATGCTTCCAGAGCCACCAGTATCGTGCTCAAGAGGCCGGGGGTCTCCCAGGGGGTAGTGAAAAACCTTTGAGTACCTAGCTACTATCTTGGGTAGCCTGGTCCTTGTCAGAGTCTCCTATATATCAGGGACAACTTGCCACTCAGAAGTTACAAATAAATGCCTAATATTGACAAGCTTTTAAATTTTTATCATAAAATTATAGTATGAGAGAAAAATCTAAAAGAATGATCCTATTGCTTCCAGTCACAGTAATATTGTAAAATTTCATTTTGAAAAATGGAAATATGTGTATGCCTTCTGATTGAAAGAGAAATACATTGCATAAAATTATCAGGAAAATAAAATCACTAGAATTCAGTATCTAGCAATAACCACTTGTTATGTGTTGAATATTTGTAACCCCACCCCTCAGTTTCAGAGGTTGAAACCTTAACCCCAATGTGATGGTATATGGGATGGGGTCTTTGGGGCATAATAGAGGTAATAAAGCCCTAACTCAATGGGGATGGTACCCTTATAAGAAGAGAAAGAGACACCAGAGCTCATTGGCTCTCTTCTCTCTCTGCCATGTGAAAACACAGCGAGAGGCCATTTGCAAGACAGGAAGAGAGCTCTCGCCAGAAACCAACCCTGCTGGCACCTTGATCTTGGACTTATAGCCACTAGAACTGTGAGAAAATAAATTTCTGTTCTTTAAGCTACCCAGTCTATCGTATTTTGTGGTGGCAGCCTGAGCATACTAATACAGACTAAGGTTTTTAATCTTTTTATACTTTAACATTCTTCTCGACTAAAAAATATATATACACACAGGCTCCCAAGGCGATAGAAATAAAAGCAAAAATAAACAAATGGAACCTAGTCAAACATATGCTTTTGCACAGCAAAGGAAACCATATGGACTTGGAGAAAATGTTTGCAAATGATGCAACTGACAAGGGCTTAATTTCCAAAATGTACAAATAGCTCATACAACTCAATAACAAAAAAAACAGCCCAATCATAAAAGGAGAGAAGACATAAATAGACATTTCTTTGAAGAAGACATACAGGTGACTAACAGGCACATGAAAAGATGCTCTAATTTTTAGAGAAATGCAAATCAAAACTACAGTGAAGTACCACCTCACACTGGTCAAAATGGCCATCACTAAAAGTCTACAAATAACAAATGCGGGAGAGGGTGTGGAGAAAAGGGAACCCTCCTACACTGTTGGTGGGAATGTAAATTGGTGCAGCCACTGTGGTAAACAGTGTGGAGGTTCCTTAAAAAACTAAAAATAGAGTTACCATAAGATCCAGGAATCCCACTTCTGGGCATATATCAGTAAAAAAAAACTATAATTCTAAAAGATATATGTACCCCTATGTTCACTGCAGCACTATTTACAATAGCCAAGACATGGAAACAACCTAAATTTCCATCGACAGATGAGTGGATGAAGAAGATATGGTGTGTATGTGTGTGTGTGTGTGTGTACACACACACACACACACACACACACACACACACACACACAGTGGAATACTACCCAGCCATAAAAAATGAAATAATGCCAGTTGCAGCAACATGGATGGACCTAGAGATTATCATACTAAGTGAAGTAAGTCAGAAATAGAAAGACAAATACCATATGATATCACTCATGGGTGGAATCTAAAATATGACACAAATGAAACAGAAACAGATTCACAGATATAGAGAACAGACTTGTGGTTGCCATGGGGGAAGGAGGGTGGGGGAGGGATGGACTGGGAGTTTGGGATTAGCAGATGCAAACTATTATATATAGAATGGATAAACAACAAGGTCCTACTGTATAGCACAGGGAACTATATTCATTATCCTGTGATAAACCATAATGGAAAATATTATGAAAAAGAATGTAGATATATGTATGTACATTTATAACTGATTCACTTTGCTGTACAGCAGAAATTAACACAACATTGTAAATCAACTATACTTCAATAAAATTTAAAAAATTAAAAAATATGTACACATGTATACATAAATACATTCAGATATAGTAAGATCAGTGATGTCCAACAGAAATATACTGTGAATCACATACATAATTAAACAATTTTAGTGACTACATTTAAAAGCAAAAAGTGAAAATAAGTTCAACAATATTTTAAATTTAATCCAATATATCTAGAATTTTATTTCCAACCTGTGATCAATTTAAAAATTACTCTTGAGATAATTTACATTCTTTTTACATCCTGTCTTCGAAATCTGATGTATACTTTATACATACAGCACACTTCAGTTTCTACTGGCCACATTTCAAGTGCTATGGCCACCATATTGAACAGAGCAGGTTAAATCCAGGGCTTTCCATCCTGGGTTTGGGCTGGGTCTCTGTGGCTTATTTGCCAAAAGACCTTGGGCAATTTAATTAATCCTTTAAACCCTGGGTTCCTTATGTTTAAAATGGAAGTAATAGAAGTATTTACATCATAGGATTGTCATGGTGCCTAAATAATATGCTATGTAAAGCATGAACACTGCATGGTAAATAGCATTCAATAGATGTTGGCAAAAATTATTTATGTAGTCATAGAATATGAATCCATATTTTACAATTAATGATGATTTGTATATTTAAAACCATTTTCCTACCTAATCATATCTTTCCATAAATTCTAAATTTATAGATACATGATAGAAAGTGAAATGTGTTACCCATGAGGATCATGCCATCTCATTACAATGCAGTGTGTGTGTATGTTTCTGTCTACACCTTGGGAAAAGTACACAGGTCAGAACATACTATCACAAAAATCTTCCAGGTTTCAGAGACACCTGAACTGAATTCTAAGATATAATGGGTTGCCTTATGTTGAGAGCTCAGGAAAGTAGTTGTAATTGTGGTGAATGATAAAGCATCTTTTAATTTCTTAGTTGACATGCGTCATATTACTGCAACCATTACCGAATTAAAGAGCCATTTCATTTATTGACAATCTCAGCAAAAAGGCTAGGAAAATCAATTCTGAACATGAATTATGGCATTTCTTTGAATATCAACTATTTCTATTGTTTCTAAAATCTGCACTATGGTATTCTCTGTTTCCTAGTTGTAGGTTATTAATGAATTCTGGTTGCACCTTGTTATAAATTTTGTCAGAAAGATAATAGCATGGTAACCTGGCACAGTAACCTTCCAACAATCTGTAACTTGATTTGCTGACAATTCCTATCCTCAGTTCCTGTAACTAGGGGAGAAGAGGTGAAGTAGACGTGTCGATCAAAGGACAGAGGTTATCAAAACAGTTTAAATAAATCATTAAATTGCTGATATCTTCCCACATGACAAAGATATTAAGAAGAGGAAATAGTATAATATGAAAGCATTTTTCATGAAATGAATATAATGGAATTGGAGAAGAGGAAATTATATCAACCTACTTGCATTCATTACAGTCTGAATTTTGGCCTTTGGTACTTGTCTTCACGTGTCCTAGTTCCTGTCCTCATTCTTTGTCAAGAATAGCAAATCAATATGGCGTTTTTGTGAGGACCTGAACTGGCCTTAAAACTATGTTCTTTTAAAAATAAAACTGTCAAATTCATCATTTAAAAATGTATCTGGTGGGAGTTAATACCACAGTTTTCTACCACCACTCATTTAAAATTACTAGAACAAACTCTTTAAGAGTTAGAGATCTTACATTGTTCTTTTTTCTCACTTCCCCCACAGAACTTTATTCTAATGAAATACATATATTTTTGACAGTTTTTATTGATTCTCCTATCATAGTTCTCTGCCGCCAAAATATGTTTATAAATTGGAATGACTTTTTTCATAATTTTATAAAATTTTGACTTAAATTGTTTTCCTCTGTTGAGTTATAACATTTTTATTAACTAATAATTTATAAAACCAAAGTAAACATTAAATTTGTGGTACATACTCTTGCAAAACAAAGAAACTATTAAAAGCTTATTTCTTCATGAGAAGAATTGTGTCTCTGTGTGTGTCTCATGGGAAGGGGAACTTAGAGTGTCTTAATGAGCAAATACTTCTTAGAGAGCAACATTTCAAATTATCCTCTGACACAATACACCATAAGGAGGTATGCTTCGGTAAAATGGGAAAAGAGCAACTGTGAAAAGGGAGTGGGGGCAGAGAAAGGAAAACTCAGTAGATAAAACTGCAGGTGTATTCTCCTGCACATCAATTTTAGGAAAGAACAGACTACATGTGGAAACTGAGGATCAATCGGGAAGTTGAGTTCCTTAAAATTTCTGTGCCTATATTCCCCTTTGGAATAATCTTGAACACCCAGGGGTCAGCAGTCCCTCTTGGAAGGCCTGGATTATAACTTTCCCATAATTCTTGGTAGAACATTGAAGAATGGAAAGAGTTTGAAGAAAAACCAAATGAACCACTTTCAAGCTCTCCATCATACTCTAGGTGCAGGAGCTGTGTTAGACAAAGAGCAAGTTCAGTCACTGTGGATGCTGGAAAGACCCTGGATTTGAAAGGCTGGGTTTGATTTGCTGTTTCATTACTCATTAAAAACTAAACTACCGTCATCCAAAATGAAAATAAATAAGGAAACATAAGCTTTAAATGATACATTAAAGAAGATGGACTTAATTGGTATTTATAGGACATTCCATCCAAAAACAACAGAATACACTTTGTTCTCAAGTGCTCATGGAACATTTCTCCAGGACAGATCATATCTTCAGTCACAAATCAAGCCTTGGTAAAATTAAGAAAACTGAAATTGTATCAAGTATCTTTTCCAAACACAATGCATTTCTCTAATGATTCTAATGAGACTAGATATCAATTATAGGAAAAAATCTCTGAAAAATACAAAAACATGGAGGCTAAACAATACACTACGAAATAACCAAGAGATCACTGAAGAAATCAAAGAGGAAATCCAAAAACACCTAGAAACAAGTGACAATGAAAACAAAACGAACCAAAACCTATGGGATGCAGCAAAAGCAGTTCTAAGAGGGAAGTTTATAGCAATACAATCCTACCTCAAGAAACAAGAAACATCTCAAATAAACAACCTAACCTACACCTAAAGCAATCAGAGAAGGAAGAACAAAAAAACCCCAAAGTTAGCAGAAGGAAAGAAGTCATAAAGGTCAGAAATAAATGAAGGAAACAGTAGCTAAGATAAATAAAACTAAAAGCTGGTACTTTGAGAAGATAAACAAAATTAATAAACCACTAGCCAGATTCATCAAGAAAAAGAGGGAGAAGACTCAAATCAATAGAATTAGAAATGAAAAAGGAGAAGCAACAACTGACACTGCAGAAATACAAAGGATCATGAGAGATTACTACAAGCCACAATATGTAAATAAAATGGACAACCTGGAAGAAATGGACAAATTCTTAGAAAAGCACAACCTTCCAAGACTGAACCAGGAAGCAATAGAAAACATAAGGAGACCAATCACAAGCACTGAAACTGAAATTGTGATTAAAAATCTTGCAATAAACAAAAGCCCAGGACCAGATGGCTTCACAGGTGAATTCTATCAAACATTTAGAGACGAGCTAATAGCTATCCTCCTCAAGCTCTTCCAAAATATAGCAGAGGGAGGAACACTCCCAAACTCATTCTAAGAGGCCACCATCACCCTGATACCAAAACCAGACAAAGATGTCACAAAAAAAGAAAACTACAGGCCAATATCACTGATGAACATAGATGCAAAAATCCTCAACAAAATATTAGCAAACAGAATCCAACAACACATTAAATGGATCATACACCATGATCAAGTGGCGTTTATCCCAGGAATGCAAAAATTCAACAATATACGCAAATCAATCAATGTGATACACCATGTTAGCAAGTGGAAGAATAAAAAACATATGATAATCTCAATAGATGCAGAAAAAGCTTTCGACAAAATTCAAAACCCATTTATGATAAAAACTCTCCAGAAAGTAGGCATAGAGGGAACTTACCTCAACATAATAAAGGCCATATATGACAAACCCACAGCCAACATCGTTCTCAATGGTGAAAAATTGAAACCATTTCCTCTAAGATCAGGAACAAGGCAAGGTTGTGCATTCTCACCACTATTATTCAACATAATTTTGGAAGTTTTACCCACAGCAGTCAGAGAAGAAAAAGAAATAAAAGGAATCCAAATCGGAAAAGAAGAAGTAAAACTGTCACTGTTTGCAGATGACATGGTATTATACATAGAGAATCCTAAAGATGCCACCAGAAAAATACTAGAGCTAATCAATGAATATGGTAAAGTAGCAGGATTCAAAATTAATACACAAAAATCTCTTTCATTCCTATACAATAATGATGAAAAATCTGAAAGAGAAATTAAGGAAACACTCCCATTTACCATTGCAACAAAAAGAATATAATACCTAGGAATAAACCTACCTAAGGAGACAAAAGACCTGTATGCAGAAAACTATAAGACACTGATGAAAGAAATTAAAGATGATACAAACAGATAGAGAGATATACCATGTTCTTGGATTGGAAGAATCAACATTGTGAAAATGACTATACTACCCAAAGCAATGTACAGATTCAGTGCAATATCTATCACACTACCAATGGCATTTTTCACAGAACTAGAACAAAAAATTTCACAATTTGTATGGAAACACAAAAGACTCCGAATAGCCAATGCAATCCTGAGAAAGAAAAACGGAGCTGGAGGAATCAGGCTCCCTGACTTCAGACTATACTAAAAAGCTACTCAGACTATACTAAAAAGCTACAGTAATCAAGAGAGTATGGTGCTGGCACAAAAACAGAAATACAGATCAATGGAACAGGATAGAAAGCCCAGTGATAAACCCACACACATATGGTCACCTTATCTTTGATAAAGGAGGCAGGAATGTACACTGGAGAAAAGACAGCTTCTTCAATAAGTGGTGCTGGGAAAACTGGACAGCTACATGTATAATAATGAAATTAGAACACTCCCTAACACTATACACAAAAATAAACTCAAAATGGATTAAAGACCTAAATGTAAGGCCAGACACTATAAAACTCTTAGAGGAAAACATAGGCAGAACTCTATGACATAAATCACAGCAAGATCCTTTTTGACCCACCTCCTAGAGAAATGGAAAGAAAAACAAAAATGGGACCTAATGAAACTTCAAAGCTTTTGCACAGCAAAGGAAAACATAAACAAGATGAAAAGACAACCCTCAGAATAGGAGAAAATATGTGCAACAGACAAAGGATTAATCTCCAAGATATACAGGCAGCTCATGCAGCTCAATATCAAAAAAACAAACAACCCAATCCAAAAATGGGAAGAAGACCTAAATAGACATTTCTCCAAAGAAGGTATACAGATGGCCAACAAACAGATGAAAGGATGCTCAACATCACTAATCATTAGAGAAATGCAAATCAAAACTACAATGAGGTATCACCTCACACCAGTTAGAATGGGCATCATCAGAATATCTACAAACAACAAATGCTGGAGAGGGTGTGGAGAAAAGGGAATCCTCTTACCCTGTTGGTGGGAATGTAAATTCATACAGCTTCTATGGAGAACAGTATGGAGGTTCCTTAAAAAACTAAAAATAGAACTACCATATGACCCATCAATCCCACTACTGGGCATATACTCTGAGAAAACCATAATTCAAAAACAGTCATGCACCACAATGTTCATTGCAGCTCTATTTACAGTAGCCAGGACATGGAAGCAACCTAAGTGTCCATCGACAGATGAATGGATAAAGAAGATGTGGCACATATATACAATGGAATATTACTCAGCCATAAAAAGAAATGAAATTGAGTTATTTGTAGTGAGGTGGATGGACCTCCAGACTGTCATACCGAGTGAAGTTAAGTCAGAAAGAGAAAAACAAATACTGCATGCTAACACATGTATATGGAATCTAAAAAAAAAAAGGTTCTGAAGAACCTAGGGGCAGGACAGGGATAAAGATGCAGACATAGAGAATGGACTTGAGGAAACTGGAAAGGAGAAGGGGAAGCTGGGACGAAGTGAGAGAGTGGCATGGACATATATAGACTACCAAATGTAAAATAGATAGCTAGTGGGAAGCAGGTGCACAGCACAGGGAGATCAGCTCAGTGCTTTATGACCACCTAGAGGGGTGGGATAGGGAGGCTGGGAAGGAGATGCAAGAAGGAGGAGGTATGGGGATATATGTTTATGTATTCCTGATTCACTTTTTTATACAGCAGAAACTAACACACCATTGTAAAGCAATTATACCTCAATAAAGATGTTTAAAAAACAAAACAAAAACAAAAAAACTGTACTACCAGTTTTGTCATTAGTGAAATTGGGATATCTATAAATAGATGTTTTAGAGTTACTGTAAAGATTCAGTGAAATAACATAGTTAAAGCACCTGGTTCATAAATCAAATAGTAAGTACTCAATTTAAAAAAAAGTAAAAAAATGTATATACATGTTCAGTATTTACTTTTGGCAAAATTATTTAGAGGAAGGATGGGCTCATAAATGTCCAAAGATTGGTCTCAGATATGCTCACAGGAGCAACCAGGTATTTGTCTGCTGAGGGATAATCTTGTCATTTTTCAAGAAAAGAGAATGAAACATCAAATTACTGCTCTCTCAAACTTGGCTGGGAAAACTGTAGGAATTTTCTCAGCCATCTGCAAGCAAAGATGATATATGCAAAAGCCACTCAGAGAGAATGCCTCTTATTCCAGACACTTATCAGCTGAATACAATGCCCAGCAAACAGCTAGAAGTTTTCATTTCACCAGAGAAGGGCTCCTGCTTTGAAAGGTTTTTCAAAGTTTCCATGACAAAATATTCTTTCACAGTCTCTGCATCAGTGAGCTGCTTTGTATTTCTAGTGCAGCTAAGCAATTAAAAGAAGATGAATAGATGTATTCCAGCATGTGTGATAACAAATGGCATACTTAAGGTGACAAGGTTTTCTTTGTTAACTGGCTTTGCAGTCACTTGCAAGTTTTTGAAAAATATTTCTTTTTATTGGGAGTTTTTTCCTGCTTAATCTTAGCTTAAAGACTATTTTTTCTCAAATTGGAGGAGAGGTCATCTTGATGCGACAAAATATATGTACATATTCCCTCTGTGCAGAGGAGCTGCTGCTTTTTTTATGACAGCTCAAATTGACTAAAGTTTTAAGCATCAAGGTCTTCACCATTACAAAACATGCTCTTGGCAACAAATGATGAGACTTCTGCAGGAAACTGAGATGGTCCGTTTAAATTGCTTCCCTATGGTCATGCTTTTTTTGTAGGGTCAGTGCACTAGGGAGGCTCTCCATAGATCTTGGACTCAGGATATTTTTGGATCTAGGTTATTCCCAGGAGCAGGGAGTAATGGGAATTTAGATATCATTTTGGTTGCAAGTTGATGGAAAGAGAAGCAGATGGCATTAAACCCCTTCTAATATAGTCTTTAGTCCTTATCAAGTCTGTTTTATTTTCTCTTGCTTTTGGAAAATTCACCTACCCTGGACTTCAGTTAGGATCTCTCTAGTTATATGAATTTATGTTTATTAAATCTGATAATTAGAATCATAGGGCATACTAACCTCCTGCTCATTTATGTGCCCTTCTGCAGCTTCAGGAAACAGGCAGTGTGGTGTAAGGTAACATACACCAACTTGGAGGAAGATGAACCTGGATTCAGGTTCTGACTCTGATACTTTTGGCTCTGTGACCTTGGGCAAGTTACTTGACCTTGTTAAGCTGCAAGTTGGCAAATGTGAAATGAGGCTCTGGGATCGATGATCACTTTCCCTAAGGGTAGTAATATGGCCTTGTGGTTAAGAAGCTATCTTTGCCATCATATAGACCTGTATTTGACAGACCTCTTCTACTTCATAACTATGAAACCTTGAGAATTCCACTTAATCTCTTTAGGTTTGCTTAGTTCCTTTCTTAGAAAAGAATTGAAATGTTAAAATAATAGTAACTACCTTGTAGGGTTGTTGTGAGGATTAAAAGTGATAATAACATGTGCTTGATAAAGAATAGTTCATATTAGCTGGGAACTCTTTAAAAGGATTATGTACCATTGTAGAAGGTTCTTAATAAAGACTCAAATCTTAAAACACTGAAATGGGACTCGGATTACAATCTAAAATGTTCATTTTATAGATAGAAAAAAACCAAAACAGAAACCAAGTGGAGATTGTGATGTGCTCCAGATCCAACACCAATATCCCATACCTGACTCCAGTCCTCCCATAATGCTCAATGCATGTGGCACATTCAACAGATAAATATGCTGTTCACTCCAAGTAATTCCTGATAGAGTATTTCACCCCCAAATCAGTGAACTCACCAAGAACAACTTCTTTGTGGGGGAAAAATAAACCTTTATGATCACTGTACTCTCTTTCCTACCTAAAATAGCAAAATTTTCATGAGTAAAGAAATGGACAAATAAGGTTGAGGGTTAAACCTTCAGCAGAAGAGTTAAGACATTTATCAAGACAGAGTCCTTTGTTTAGTGAGAATCCATCTGTGCCTTTCAGTAAATGAAAAAAGATATCTGCAACTCTTTCATAAGAGTTGTTATGAAATTTTTACATTGAATGTAAATTTTGTATTCCAGCTCTCATCCTCTCCATAGAAGATGTTTCCAACCTTCTCCAGCCACAGTTCCTTCAAGAATTATTTTTATTGTACTTTCACAGAGACATTTTGTTCCTTAGTTTTAGACACTTTACTTCATTCAGCTGAAACTAGCTAGGGTTCCCAATGGAGAAAAGGGAAAATGTGAAAATTCAACTGTAAAAAAAATACGTATTTTATGACCTACACTTTGTGAAGTTACTTTGTTGTGTGTCCTGGCTAAGTGGTGCCTTTAGGCATAATGAAATCTTACTGTCTGATAGGCTGCTTGAAGAGGTTAGAGCACTTCCCAGCTATTTAAAACGCTAAAGTGGGAATGTTGAATGACAGAATGCCCTCCTGTGTTGTTATGGCCTGCATGGTAAACACATCTTGCATTTTCATAGTCCTATGCATGGTGTCTTTTAAAGATATCCGTTTCACTGTTCCCCTCACTCCCTACTCCTTTCTTCTGCAGTGGAAAAGAACTTATGCAAAGGCATAGAGAACAAATAACAGTACAGGATTTATCTACAAAACATGTTGAGGCTGGAGCTGTAATGTTTACCCATATTCTCCAATCTCCATCTGAATAAATAAAGTGGTATCATGGGATAGGCTGCTCTATAGATAACAAATTTCAAACTCATTCATCCAGAGAAATTTAAACTCATGTAGTTTGCCTATAAAATGGATTTAAAGTTGTATTGTCACTGCACTGCTTTCCGCGGTGATTGTTTTTGCCCTGTGGTTCCATGTCTTAATAGACGGTTTGATTGTACATATATGCTGCTTTGTTCATATGATTCAGTTTGTAATGGTCTGTATGTACAACCCTGCTATCCAGTAATAAAGCAGAACATAACCCCTTCCATGATTTTAACTAAGGAGTTTATCTGTTTCTAGTGCTATTTTCTGAGAGTAAATAAGGAAATCCTTTTTGCTGATGACTTTTCTTTTTTTCTTTTCTTCTTCCCTCCCTTTCTCCTTCCCTCCCTCCCCTGATCCCACTCCCTTCTTCCTTTCTTTGATCTCTGTATCCTTTCACAGTTTGGGTTTGATGAATATTTCTGCTGAATTTTTGTGAAGAGAAGATAAGTTATCAATGCATTTTCTCCTTGTTAGTGGCTTCAGTGGCCTATCATTTATTATCTGAGTGTTGTGTGCCTTGAATAGACAGTGCAGTAGATGAAACAGGCTTTCACTTGATGATCTGCCCCCAACTGTAAGGAAATAGTCTTGGATCTTTGATCGAAATCAAGGACTGTCATTTGCCTCATACTTCGCTGGTTCCAGGAAGGAGGCCAGGATTATTTTCCCTTGGAAAGAGAATCAGCTATGTTTCCTTCAAATGCCTAGATTTTACTCTCAGGCTCAATTATCTGTAAAAAGAGCTTTTATAGCAAAGAGACTTCACCATAGAGAAATGATGTTAAGTCAAATGGAATATAAAGAAAACCATATTCCAAACTCTCTCTGTTAAGTAATTTAATATTAACTGAAATCTGAAGTTGCAGAATATAAAAAAAGAAATAAAAAATAACTGTTGCTTTCTCAAGGGAAAGATTACTCAGCTGCCTTGCTGAAGTTGGCTCCTGTGTCCTTTCCACAAAATCACCCTCTTAAGCACTCTCTCTGACTAAAATCCTTAAAACATCAATACAGGCATTACAATTTTATTACATTTGATGCTGACTCAAAATGACTAGGTGTAGAACACCACTGAATTTCAAACTCACCTTGACACATGAAAGAAGTGGGCAGCTATAAACAAGGTTGAACTGGTCTATGTACAAGGTGAAGAAGAAAGACTGTATGTACAGAAACCAGTGGGGCAGAACTGTGGGTGCATAAACAGAGCAGAAGACAGGTCAGAAGACACATATGAGGCACTTCATTTCAGATTCTCCTTAAGTATTACCTCCTCAGAGAAAATTTCTCTGACTATCTAATTAAATATAGAATACTTCATCACTCTCCATCCCTCATTCAGCTTTACTTTTCATTATAGAAATGTTATTATATATTAAATGTATATTATAATATATGTTAGATACACTAAATAGATACTAGATGTATGTTATAAATATATATATATTTTAAAATGTGATTATTATCTGAATTTCCCACTAGAATACAAGCTCAATGAAGTCAATAACTTTGCTTGGCTCACTGCTATAGACTCAGCACCTAGAATAGTACCTGGCACTAAACAAATATTTGTTGAAACAAAAAATGAAAAATGAAAAATATAAATTGGTTATGTTAAAATGTAGCTGGAAGGTTTAATTAGGAACATTGGTTGCTAGTAATTCTCCCAGTCACTCAACATTTTTTAGGCCTTGTATGAGAACCATGTTCTGTTTGGTACACAATGGTGATATTAAAAACTTGTCATAGGTCTTGAAAAGATAGATGAAAAATACATATAGTTCAGCCTTTGCAAGAATTTCCTATGGGATCTATTACATTTGGAAAAGTCAAGTTCTGTGATCTCTCTTCGGGGGAAAAATGTAACAGGAATATGATATTTAATAGTACTTACTGAATATATATAAAAATATCTAATATTAAATGAAAAAAAGTAGCTAACATTTCTGTAGTGCCAGGCAATGTTTTAAGTACTTTATATTTATTAGCTCTTTTAATTCTTAAAAAAGTCCTTTGAAGTAGGTTTTGTCATTAGCCCTGTTGTATAAGGAACTTTGACTTTTTTTACTGGTTCTTGGGAGGGAGCCTCTAAATCCTTGCAATTTCCTCAGTTATAGGAATGTCTTTGCCATTCGTGGTGGTCCCTTTGTTATTCATGATAGTTATGCTAATGAGATGGCTCATGATGGTCCTTAGATAGTTTCAGGATGGGGACCAACTATGCCAGAAAGACCAACCTTGTGATTAAAGGGTTGGGTCTTTGAGCCAAGCAATACCGGCTCAGCCTCCTGGGGTGGTGGGAGGATAGGCCTGGAGATTGAATTCCATCATGTGGCCACTGATTCAGCCAATCATGCCTACATAATGAAACCCTAATGAAAATTCTGGACACTGAAGATTGAGTGCGTCCAGGGATGTGTCCTGACTCTACAGGGAGAAGACATGGAAGTTTTGCATTTGGAACCCTCCCAAAATATGCCTTTTATGTACTTCATCTTTTCACTGTTTCTGAGTTGTATTCTTTTGCTACAATACAACTGTTAAGAGTATAGCACTTTCTTGAGTTCTGTAAGTTGTGTCAGCAAATTATTAAACCTATTAATGGGAACTCCCAAATTTGTAGCCAGTTGGTCAGAGGTGTAGCTGGCCTGGGAACCCTTGAACTTATGGTTGGTGTTTGAAGTGAGAGCTGTCTTGTGGAGGCCTGAGCCCTTAACCTGTGAAGTTTTGCGAAACTCCAAGTAGTTAGTGTCAGAATTGCATTGTAGCCCCACTTTCAGATGTAGAAATGGAGGCATGCAGATTTGCCCAAAGTCTCAAAGCTAGTAAGTGACAGCATCAGGAATTAAATCCAGGCTATCTACCTGCAAAAGATATCTGCTCTTAATCATTATGTTATTGTCTCTCTTTATCAAAGATCTCTTTTCAGTTTTCAATAGAAGTAAGGTTGGAATGAATCCGTTAGGATTTATTACCCTGTCCACAGTTTGTTTTCAAACTTCTGGAATCCACAACTTTGAGAGAATATATTTCTGTTGTTTTAAGCCACCCAATTTGTGGTAATTTGTTATAACAGTACTAGGAAACTAATACAGTATCTCAAACTTAATATGACCAAGACACAACTCTTTTTTAAATTAAATTAAATTAAATTTATTTATTTATGGCTATGTTGGGTCTTCGTTGCTGCACACGGCTTTCTCTAGTTACGGTGAGTGGGGGCTACTCTTCATTGCGGTGCATGGGCTTCTCATTGCGGTGGCTTCTCTTGTTGCGGAGCATGGGCTCTAGGCGTACAGGCTTCAGTAGTTGTGGCACACAGGCTCAGTAGTTGTGGCGCACGGGCTTAGTTGCTCCGCAGCATGTGGGATCTTCCCAGACCAGGGATCGAACCTGTGTCCCCTGCATTGGCAGGTGGATTCTTAACCACTGCGCCACCAGGGAAGTCTCCAAAACAGAACTCTTGATGTGCCCCCACCCAAAACCTATTTCCCCTTAGTCTTGCTTTCTCAGCATATGGCAACCTTATCCATCCAGTTGCCAAAACCAAAAATTGAGGAATCATCCTCTATTTCTCTTTTCCTCTCCTCCCACCTCTAATCCTTTAGCAGGATTTAAATACCTGTCTGTTGTCTTTATCCTACCAGATCTACCTTTTCCAGTTCCATTGTTACTATGCTGGTCAGAACTACCATCAACCCTGGCCTGGACAACGTGACACCATCTTCACTGGGTTCCCTCCTTACGTTCTTGCCATGTCACACTTAAATAAAATCCGAACTTCTTACCGTGGCTTACCAAACCCTGCTTGATCTGGCCTGTGCCTACCCATCTGAATTCATCTCAACTCACTTCCACTTACTGTGCTTTAGCTGTACAGATATTATTTGTTTCTCAGGTAGACCAACTTAACTTATCTTAGGCTTTTGCACTAATTGTTTCCTCTGTCTCGAATGCACTTACCCTGTTCTTGATGCAACAAGTTTCTTCTTGTAAATTAAATCTCAACTTCAGTATCACCTCCTCTAACAGGCCTTTTACTGACCTGGTTTAACTAGCCTCCCTGGTATTTTTTCTTTGTCACATTAGCCTATTAAAATTCTTTGTATTGCACCCATCATTATCTAACATTTTTCTTCTTTATCTGTCTATTTTCCTTTACTAGACTATATGCTCTGTGAGGCTAGAGCTTGACTGGCTGATCACTGCTTTGTGAATCCCAGAGCAGTCTTTGGCATGTAAGAGGAGCTCAGTAAATATTTGTTAAATGAATAATTACCATTCTCCCAACCCCTTGCAAAACCGTGTAAAAAATATTGACACAGGTTCAAAGTATAGAGCCTTGAAGATTTTGACAAATCTGTAAGACGGGGGTGAGCAATCATCTTACATGTTCCTTCTTCCTTTATAAGAGTTCTTTATTCACTGTAGTTCCCTTACTGGGCTTGTATAGTTCTCCCTGATGTTGATATATATTGGGGTGGTTACATGTCACTGAAAAAAATACATATTTATTTTTCAAAAATATGTACAGAAGCTCTAAGGTTGTTAGTATTGGGAGGATCATTGTATAAAATAAATGAATAAATATGCTGTTAAGTGGTACCTATAAGATCTATTAAGATCTATTGAGATCTATTAAGATCTATTGAGGCATGCCTAATTTAATCACTTTAAATCACATGCTGTGAAAACAAGTTAAGATCTATTAAGGCATGCCTAATTTAATCACTTTAAATCACATGCTGTGAAAACAAGTTTTACAGTTCACTGAGAGTTTTAGAAATTTTATTGTTATTAGAAAACAATGAAAAACAAAACTTTAAATTTCTGAAAAAGGCTTGCCTTTTAAAGGAACACTTATGATTGTCTTCACTCTTTTTAAAGTATGAATTTCAATTCAATATCTGTTTAACTCTGCTTTCAAAAGTTGAATTATAGGTTGATGTAAAAATGCATGATAAATTTATGTAATATCTTAGCACAGGTAGTACGCTAACAAGTAATATACTGACAGAAAAATGCCTGTTTTTATGTGGTCTTAGCTCAGAGAAAAATTTTTAAATGTTTGGAACAAAAATCAAAGACTTATTTTATTTATTTATTTTTTTTGCGGTACGTGGGCCGCCGCTCACTATTGTGGCCTCTCCTGTTGCGGAGCACAGGCTCCGGACGCGCAGGCCCAGCGGCCATGGCTCACAGGCCCAGCCGCTCCGCGGCATGTGGGATCTTCCTGGACCGGGGCACGAACCTGTGTCCCCTGCATCGGCAGGCGGACTCTCAACCACTGCACCACCAGGGAAGCCCCAGAGACTATTTTGAGATGTAAAAATTATATGAAATACAGTGTCCATAAACGCAGCAAGGTTCATTCATTTATGTACTGTTTCTGGCTACTTTCCCATTACAATGACAGCATTGAGGAGTTGTGACAGAGAAACATGGCCTGCAAAGCCTAGCTATTTATTACCTGGCCTTTTACAGAAAAAGTTTGCTGACCCCTGATCTAACATATAAAAATATGTGAAAAATAATTTTATCTCTCTGTTCATCTTAACCATCTAATTAGACAGCAATGCCATATGTTCTAAACTCAAATCAGTGTTTTCTTGTATCTAATAACTTGGCATTCAGTATAAGGGCAGCAACACAAACATATATAAGAAAATGGTACTACCCACATCAACTGTAATAGCACATATCTCTAGAACTTATTAGTCAAAATGTTCTTCCCTAGACCATATGGGAGCAGGGGACTGTCTTTGTTAAGGCATCATTTATATTCAGGTGCACCATTCCATCAAACTTGTATTTAAAGTCCTCGGTGCTGTGACACAGAGATGAACAAGGAAGTCCCTACTCTCTAGGAGTTCCTGATCAAGGAGGAAGTTCACATTTTCATTCCCCAAGCAACTCAATGAGATTCTTATTATTACTATTTTAGAGGTGAGACAACAGAAATGCAGGCAGAGATCAGGCAATCTGTATAAGATACCCTCTAACATTGGAAATTCCTGTTTTTGTTTTTTTTTTCTAGATTCAGGTTAACATAGTAATGAAATATATATATGTATATATGTGTGTGTGTGTGTGTGTGTGTGTGTGTGTATCTATATATAGATACACACACACACACACTTTTATAAATAGCACAGAGCTGAGCAAGTAGGTAGGGAAAAGGGAGAGACGATCCATACTCTGCAGGGAAATCTGTCAGGGAAGTCCACGCCAGAAGGAATTCCCTGCCCATGTTATTTCTTTCAACATCTAACAGATTGCTGTATATGTTCCAGGTTTAAAATTGTTGAGGGTCAAGCAGAGGGGACACTGGGAGTGGGAGGGCATCAGACTGGAGTCTGTCTTTTAGCAAATATATTTCAATGGATCACAGACACCATACCAACTTCCTCATTAAAAAAAATATCTCAAAATAGACTTGGTGGAGCCCTGTAAAGTGTAATGATATAAGGAAGAGCAGGTTGGGTGCTGAGAAACGCTCTGAAGTCTGACCTTTCTTAGATGTGGATATAATGACCCACTTTCATTCCAGTTGGAGAATAAATTCGGATAAAGATACATGCTGCCGTCCCATGGAGCCCACATGTGGCCTTACAAATGAGTGTGCTGCCAGAGCTCAGAGCGACCAGGTTTATACGGGCACTGGTAGTCACTTCTCTGGCTCCAAGTGGAGAGGCAATTCAAAAGAATAAAGGTCTAGACTTTACACTTTGCCAGAGTTAGGAATTGGCTTCCCCCGGCCTCAGCTATGTATACAAAATTATATAGGTACATAAAATTATACATACACACACACACTTTTTTTTTCCTTTCCCTGAACAATTGGAGAGTTAGTTTCAGGCTTGCGGGATTCATGTCACTTCCCCTTTCAGCCTATATCTTCTAAGAAATGGACATAACCAAACATTATTTCATATTCAAGACATCTAACATTAACATAACACTATGACCTATTGGTCTAATATACTGTCCATATTCAAAATTTCACAATTGTCCCAATAATGTCTTTCATAGGCTTAATTTTTTTTTCAGAATTTATAAATCCACAATCTAGTCAAGGATCATGCATTGCATTTACTTGTCATACTTCTTTAGGGTCTTTCTAGGACAGTTCCTAGCCCTTTTGGGGGCATTTTTGAAGAGTCAAGTTTAGTTATTTTGCAGACTGTCCTTTAATTGGGATTTGTCTGATTGTCTTATTATGATAAAGGTTAAACTTTTTTTTTTCAGGAATATTACAGAAGTGATGTGCTCTTCTCAGTACATCTAATTAGGAGATACATTAGGTCATTTTGTCCTATAATTGGTGATGTTAAGTTGATCATTTAATTAAGGTGGAGTCCATCAGATTTTCCTGCTATCAAACATATCTTTTTCTCTTTGAAATTAATAACTAATCAGTAGAGTTATATTTTCAGACTCTGTGAATATCTTTTTCTTCAACAGTCTCACCCATGTTTTGGCATCTTTTGTTGATTCTCACCTGAATCATTTACTACCATGGTGGTTTGCCAATGGTGATTTTCTAATTCTATTGACCCTTCTACATTTATTAGAATTCTTCTGTAAATAAGAACTTTTCTGTCTCCACCCCACTTAAAAATATTATTTATTTACGATTACAACACACATACACATACATAAGCACATACATGTAAGATATATTTTATATCTGTGGGAACTGATGGATTTTGAAAAATTCATTGTATTATAATTGGTTTCTGCCCTTCATCATTATGATACTCAAGTTAGAATCAGTTTAATTTAGGTACACATTAACTTAGTACTACTGCTTGGAATCTGAGATCTGTGTGATTGTAACTCTAAACTGGATCAGAACTCTCCTGGGAAATGTAAGACTATGGTCCGCAAGAGTTGGAAGAGACATTAAGCATTACCTTCTCATGGACAGTAGGAATTTTCTATCTAATGCCTTGTGTCCATCTGTGGGAAGTGTCCATCCTATTTGCTTTCTCTAGAATGCTTTTCTTCTCCCCAGTCAAGATGCCCTCCATATATCTGTCATCACACATCTTCTGCCATCTGGTGGTAGGTTACTGAGTCTACAAGAAGAGACCAGGTAGACACAGCCCTTAGGTATTCAGACCAAAGCAGGACCTGTGCTGTCCAATACTGTCCACACATCAAATGGCAATGCCTAATTAACAGGTGACTTCTTTGTAGCTAAGAGTCTTTCATTTTAAATGCTTGTGAGTTTTTGTAGGAGGAAAGCGGATATGAAATATTTACTGGTCTCTGTTCTGAGACCTGCCATAAATGCTAAGTTAAACCTTGAGAAGCTCTACAAGGTAAACTCTGTTATCCTAATTTTATAGATCAGGAAAAATAGAGTTAAATATTCTGTCGAAGTCATGCAGCTCGTAAGTGGTGGAGCCAAAATCTGAACAAAAGTTAGCTGACTTTGAAGCCTGTGTTCTTTCCACTCATTATACTAACTCTAAAGTGTGTTAATCCCTATATGTGTGTATGTGAGTAAGAGAGAGAGAGAGAGAGAGAGGGCTATTTATATCGTACATCATTGGAGACCTCCCAAAATCTCAGACTGAAATTAATTGGCTTATAAACTATTAAGATATGTTAGAACATATTATTATTATTATTATTTTTTTAACATCTTTATTGGGGTATAATTGCTTTACAATGGTGTGTTAGTTTCTGCTTTATAACAGAGTGAGTCAGTTATACATATACATATGTTCCCATATCTCTTCCCTCTTTGTCTCCCTCCCTCCCACCCTCCCTATCCCACCCCTCCAGACAGCCACAAAGAACCGAGCCGGTTTCCCTGTGCCATGCGGCTGCTTCCCACTGGCTATTTACCTTACGTTTGTTAGTATATATATGTCCATGTCTCTCTCTCACCCTAACACACCTCACCCTTCCCCCTCCCCATATCCTCAAGTCTGTTCTCCAGTAGGTCTCTGTCTTTATTCCTGTTTTACCCCTAGGTTCTTCATAACATTTTTTTTTCTTAAATTCCATATATATGTGTTAGCATACGGTATTTGTCCTTCTCTTTCTGACTTACTTCACTCTGTATGACAGACTCTAGATCTATCCACCTCATTACAAATAGCTCAATTTCGTTTCTTTTTATGGCTGAGTAATATTCCATTGTATATATGTGCCACATCTTCTTTATCCATTCATCCGACGACGGGCACTTAGGTTGTTTCCATCTCCGGGCTATTGTAAATAGAGCTGCAATGAACATTTTGGTACATGACTCTTTCTGAATTCTGGTTTCCTCAGGGTATATACCTAGTAGTGGGATTGCTGGGTCATATGGTAGTTCTATTTGTAGTTTTTTAAGGAACCTCCATACTGTTCTCCATAGTGGCTGAACCAATTCACATTCCCACCAGCAGTGCAAGAGTGTTCCCTTTTCTCCACACCCTCTCCAGCATTTATTGTTTCTAGATTTTTTGATGATGGCCATTCTGACTGGTGTGAGATGATATCTCATTGTAGTTTTGATTTGCATTTCTCTAATGATTAATGATGTTGAGCATTCTTTCATGTGTTTGTTGGCAGTCTGTATATCTTCTTTGGAGAAATGTCTATTTAGGTCTTCTGCCCATTTTTGGATTGGGTTGTTTATTTTTTTGTTATTGAGCTGCATGAGCTGCCTGTAAATTTTAGAGATTAATCCTTTGTCAGTTGATTCATTTGCAAATATTTTCTCCCATTCTGAGGGCTGTCTTTTGGTCTTGTTTATGGTTTCCTTTGCTGTGCAAAAGCTTTGAAGTTTCATTAGGTCCCATTTGTTTATTTTTGTTTTTATCTCCATTACTCTAGGAGATGGGTCAAGAAGGATCTTGCTGTGATTTATGTCATAGAGTGTTCTGCCTATGTTTTCCTCTAAGAGTTTGATAGTTTCTGGCCTTACATTTAGGTCTTTAATCCATTTTGAGCTTATTTTTGTGTATGGTGTTAGGGAGTGATCTAATCTCATACTTTTACATGTACCTATCCAATTTTCCCAGCACCACTTATTGAAGAGGCTGTCCTTTCTCCACTGTATATTCCTGCCACCTTTATCAAAGATAAGGTGACCATATGTGCATGGGTTTATCTCTGGGCTTTCTATCCTATTCCATTGATCTATCTTTCTGTTTTTGTGCCAGTACCATACTGTCTTGATTACTGTAGCTTTGTAGTATAGTCTGAAGTCAGGCAGCCTGATTCCTCCAGCTCCATTTTTTGTTCTCAAGATTGCTTTGGCTATTCGGGGTCTTTTGTGTTTCCATACAAATTGTGAAATTTTTTGTTCTAGTTCTGTGAAAAATGCCAGTGGTAGTTTGATAGGGATTGCATTGAATCTATAGATTGCTTTGGGAAGTAGAGTCATTTTCACAATGTTGATTCTTCCAATCCAAGAACATGGTATATCTCTCCATCTGTTTGTATCATCTTTAATTTCTTTCATCAGTGTCTTATAATTTTCTGCATACAGGTCTTTTGTCTCCTTAGGTAGGTTTATTCCTAGATATTTTATTCTTTTTGTTGCAATGGTAAATGGGAGTGTTTTCTTGATTTCACTTTCAGATTTTTCATCATTAGTATATAGGAATGCCAGAGATTTCTGTGCATTAATTTTGTATCCTGCTACTTTACCAAATTCATTGATTAGCTCTAGTAGTTTTCTGGTAGCATCTTTAGGATTCTCTATGTATAGTATCATGTCATCTGCAAACAGTGACAGCTTTACTTCTTCTTTTCCGATTTGGATTCCTTTTATTTCCTTTTCTTCTCTGATTGCTGTGGCTAAAACTTCCAAAACTATGTTGAATAAGAGTGGTGAGAGTGGGCAACCTTGTCTTGTTCCTGACCTTAGTGGAAATGCTTTCAGTTTTTCGCCATTGAGGATGATGTTGGCTGTGGGCTTGTCATATACGGCCTTTATTATATTGAGGAAAGTTCCCTCTACACCTACTTTCTGCAGGGTTTTTATCATAAATGGGTGTTGAATTTTGTCAAAAGCTTTCTCTGCATCTATTGAGATGATCATATGGTTTTTCTCCTTCAATTTGTTAATATGGTTAATCACATTGATAGATTTGCGTATATTGAAGAATCCTTGCATTCCTGGAATAAACCCCACTTGATCATGGTGTATGATCCTTTTAATGTGCTGTTGGATTCTGTTTGCTAGTATTTTGTTGAGGATTTTTGCATCTATGTTCATCAGTGATATTGGCCTGTAGTTTTCTTTCTTTGTGACATCCTTGTCTGGTTTTGGTATCAAGGTGATGGTGGCCTCGTAGAATGAGTTTGGGAGTGTTCCTCCCTCTGCTATATTTTGGAAGAGTTTGAGAAGAATAGGTGTTAGCTCTTCTCTAAATGTTTGATAGAATTCGCCTGTGAAGCCATCTGGTCCTGGGCTTTTGTTTGTTGGAAGATTTTTAATCACAGTTTCAATTTCAGTGTTTGTGATTGGTCTGTTCATATTTTCTATTTCTTCCTGATTCAGTCTTGGCAGTTTGTGCATTTCTAAGAATTTGTCCATTTCTTCCAGATTGTCCATTTTATTGGCATAGAGTTGCTTGTAGTAATCCCTCATGATTTTTTGTATTTCTGCAGTGTCAGTTGTTACTTCTCCTTTTTCATTTCTGATTCTATTGATTTGAGTCTTCTCCCTTATTTTCTTGATGAGTCTGGCTAATGGTTTATCAATTTTGTTAATCTTCTCAAAGAACCAGCTTTTAGTTTTATTGATCTTTGCTATTGTTTCCTTCATTTCTTTTTCATTTATTTCTGATCTGATTTTTATGATTTCTTTCCTTCTGCTAACTCTGGGGTTTTTTTGTTCTTCTTTCTCTAATTGCTTGAGGTGCAAGGTTAGGTTGTTTATTCGAGATGTTTCCTGCTTCTTAAGGTGGGCTTGTATTGCTATAAACTTCCCTCTTAGAACTGCTTTTGCTGCATCCCATAGGTTTTGGGTCGTTGTATCTCCATTGTCATTTGTTTCTAGGTATTTTTTAATTTCCTCTTTGATTTCTTCAGTGATCACTTCGTTACTAAGTAGTGTATTGTTTAGCCTCCATGTGTTTGTATTTTTTACTGCATGGTTGTTAGTATTTGCCTTATGTATTGAGGTGCTCCTATGTTGGGGGCATAAGTATTTACAATTGTTATATCTTCTTCTTGGATCGATCCCTTAATCATTATGTAGTGTCCTTCTTTGTCTCTTCTGATAGTCCTTATTTTAAAGTCTATTTTGTCTGATATGAGAATTGCTACTCCAGCTTTCTTTTGGTTTCCATTTGCATGGAATATCTTTTTCCATCCCCTTACTTTCAGTCTGTATGTGTCTCTAGGTCTGAAGTGGGTCTCTTGTAGACAGCATATATATGGGTCTTGTTTTTGTATCCATTCAGCCAATCTGTGTCTTTTGGTGGGAGCATTTAGTCCATTTACATTTAAGGTAATTATCGATATGTATGTTCCTATTCCCATTTTCTAAATTGTTTTGGGTTCGTTATTATAGGACTTTTCCTTCTCTTGTGTTTTTGTCTAGAGCAGTTCCTTTAGCATTTGTTGTAAAGCTGGTTTGGTGGTGCTGAACTCTCTCAGCTTTTGCTTGTCTGTAAAGGTTTTAATTTCTCCATCAAATCTGAATGAGATCCTTGCTGGGTAGAGTAATCTTGGTTGCAGGTTTTTCTCCTTCATCACTTTCAGTATGTCCTGCCACTCCCTTCTGGCTTGTAGAGTTTCTGCTGAGAGATCAGCTGTTAACCTTATGGGGATTCCCTTGTGTGTTATTTGTTGTTTTTCCCTTGCTGCTTTTAATATGCTTTCTTTGTATTTAGTTTTTGACAGTTTGATTAATATGTGTCTTGGCGTATTTCTCCTTGAATTTATCCTGTATGGGACTCTCTGTGCTTCCTGGACTTGATTAACGATTTCCTTTCCCATATTAGGGAAGTTTTCAACTATAATCTCTTCAAATATTTTCTCAGTCCCTTTCTTTTTCTCTTCTTCTTCTGGAACCCCTATAATTCGAATGTTGGTGCGTTTAATGTTGTCCCAGAGGTCTCTGAGACTGTCCTCAGTTCTTTTCATTCTTTTTTCTTTATTCTGCTCTGCAGTAGTTATTTCCACTATTTTATCTTCCAGGTCACTTATCCGTTCTTCTGCCTCATTTATTCTGCTATTGATCCCATCTAGAGTATTTTTCATTTCATTTATTGTGTTGTTCATCATTGTCTGTTTCATCTTTATTTCTTCTAGGTCCTTGTTAACTGCTTCTTGCATTTTGTCCATTCTATTTCCAAGATTTTGGATCATCTTTACTATCATTATTCTGAACTCTTTTTCAGGTAGACTGCCTATTTCCTCTTCATTTGTTAGGTCTGGTGGGTTTTTATCTTGCTCCTTCATCTGCTGTGTGTTTTTCTGTCTTCTCATTTTGCTTATCTTACTGTGATTGGGTTCACCTTTTTGCAGGCTGCAAGTTCGTAGCTCCCGTTGTTTTTGATGTCTGTCTCCAGTGGCTAAGGTTGGTTCAGTGGGTTGTGTAGGCTTCCTGGTGGAGGGGACTAGTGCCTGTGTTGTGGTGTATGAGGCTAGATCTTGTCTCTCTAGTGGGCAGGTCCACGTCTGGTGGTGTGTTTTGGGGTGTCTGTGGACTTATTATGATTTTAGGCAGCCTCTCTGCTAGTGGGTGGGGTTGTGTTCCTGTTTTGCTATATGGTTGGCATAGGTTGTCCAGCACTGTAGCTTGCTGGTCGTTGAGTGAAGCTGGGTGCTGGTGTTGAGATGGAGATCTCTGGGAGATTTTCGCCGTTTGATATTATGTGGGGCTGGGAGGTCTCTTCTTGACGAGTGTTCTGAAGTTGGCTCTCCCACCTCAGAGGCAGAGTCCTGACTCCTGGCTGGAGCAGCAAGAGCCTTTCATCCACTCGGCCAGATACGTGGGGAGTTTCTTGCCTTTTGGGAGGTCTGAGGTCTTCTGCCAGCATTCAGTAGGTGTTCTATAGGAGTTGTTCCACATGTAGATGTATTTCTGGTGTATTTGTGGGGAGGAAGGTGATCTCCGCGTCTTACTCCTCCGCCATCTTTCCACCACCCCCTTAGAACATATTATTATACTTTTTAAGGTGAATGCTCTTCACTGATATCAGATTTCCTCATTTCCACAATAAATATAAGGGAAGCAGTAGGGTCAAGTATTTAAGAGATCCTGGATTTAGTAATCAGACCTGATTTTGTTCAAGTTTGTCTCTGCCACTTAAATGTGTGAATATGGACAAGTCAGTAGACATCCCTAAGCTTTAGTGTCTCATACATATAATGGTTAGGTATATATAACATTTGGTTTATGGAGTTGTAAACATTGGGTTAGAAAACATACGTCAAGTACTTGATTCAGGGCCTGACAGAATCTGTGCTCCATTACTGATGACGATTACCATTTTTAATTATGAGAGGAGTGAATGGCAATCTTTGTAGGTCAGTAAATATTCCTCAGATCTGAAGACTGTCTTGATGCATCTTCTTAGAGATGAAGCAATTAATTACTCTTGCTTTTTCTCCTACTTAACATTTAAATTAAAGTGTTTTGTAACCAAACAGTTCCAGAGCCTGAGTGCCTGTTAATCATACAGCCATCTGTGAGTAATACATAGAAACTCTTAACTTCTTTCTTTCTCAATTTGTTACTAACCAGAGTCCTTGGAGACCACCTGACTTGGGAAGAAAAATTGTTTGAGGTCATCAGGACTTAACTTAGGACAGTTTTAAATCATCAGAGGGTTAAATGTATATTAAACGACATCTGTAAGATAAATTTAAATATTTATGCCAATGTCGCTGAGACAAAGAAGTGGAGCATTGCTTTCATTGTTTTCAAATATTCTTAGTGAGACCTCTTTTTTGTGCGAACATGTGCACTCCTCCCTTTACTTACTGCTTATCAGTAGAAATAGATGACATTTAATTGATTTGATACATTTGTTTTCTTGTTATATTTCATCATTTTGTAAAGTACTTTGCAATGGATTCACTTAAAAATGTTTATTGAATAGGGCTTCCCTGGTGGTGCAGTGGTTGAGAGTCTGCCTGCAGATGCAGGGGACACGGGTTGGTGCCCCGGTCCGGGAAGATCCCACGTGCCGCAGAGTGGCTGGGCCCGTCAGCCATGGCCGCTGAGCCTGCGCGTCCAGAGCCTGTGCTCCGCAACGGGAGAGGCCACAACAGTGAGAGGCCCGAGTACCCAAAAAAGAAAAAAAATGTTTATTGAATACTTGTTATATGCCAGGCAGTAAGTCACTTTACAAGGTAGAGTATAAGAAAAAATTTAGTAAATATAAAAATATACGTGTCAAGCACTATGCCTGGTACAGGCAATATAAAAATTAACATAAAGTTATTAAGATATGATTTTTTCTCAGTGAACTTAAAGCCTGGTTTATCATCACAATTTAATATTATTAAATACATTTAATGAGAGGTGAGGAAGCTGAAGTTAAAAGAAGTTGAAATAACTTGCATAAGGTCACACAGAAAGTGAGTTTTAAATTACAATTTGCATTAATCAAATATTTTTATAATGCTGTTTTATTTCCTACATTGACTTTGGAACTACATCTCATTTTTAAAAGACATTGATCTTGGGTAAAAATATACATTTTTAACTTATAGTCTACTTAGAATCAATATTATATAGCTTGCTATATAATGTAATAATCATATTTCTGTTTTCCTCTTTCTAGCCTTTGGACAATTTTTGTCATACATTTTTATTTACATATATTATAAACCCCATGATATATTGCTATTAGTTTTGTTTAAGTAGTAACTCTCTTTTAAATTGATCTAAAAATAAGAATAAAATCTTATATATTTATCCATGTAGCTACCTTTTCTAGTATTTTACATTCCTTTGTATAGATCCATATTTCCATCTCATATCTTTTTCTTTCGGCCTGAAACACTTCCTTTAACATTTCTTGTATTGCATGTCTTCTGGTGATAAATTCTTTCAGCTTTTCCACGTCTCAAAAAGACTTTATTTTGCCTTTACTTTTGCAAAATATTTTTGCTAGGTATAGAATTCTTTGTTGATGGATGTTTTTGTCTTTCAGTACTTTAAAGAGGTTGCTCCATTGACTTCTTACTTGCTTTGTTTTGGATGAGAAATCTGCTCTTTTCTCTCCCTCTCTCTCTCTCTCTCTCTCTCTATATATATATATATATGTGTGTGTGTGTGTGTGTGTGTGTGTGTGTGTGTGTGTATTTATTTATTTATTTATTTATATATATGTTTATAATA
>NW_006773601.1:5921-59085 GCF_000442215.2 Lipotes vexillifer | reverse complement strand
TTCCCTACCCTTGCCCCCTTTCCCCAGGATACTCTTAAGATTTTCTTTACCACTAATTTTTACCAATTTGATTAAGATGTATCTTGGTAATTTAATTCATATTTCTTATTCTTGGGGATTGTTGAGCTTCTTGGATCTCTAAGTTTATGGTTTCCATCAATTTAGGAAAATTTTGGCCATAATTTCTTCAAGCATTTTCTGGGTTCCTCCCTTTCTTCTCCTTCAGCGACTTAAATTACAAAAAAATATTAGGCCACTTAAAGTTGGCCGATATCTCACTGATGCTCTGTTCACTTTTGTGAATACTTTTCTCTCTGTTTCATTTTGGATAATTTGTACTGATGCTTTTTCCAGTTTACTATTCTTCTCTTTGAAATATCTAATCTCTTATTATTATTATTTCTGTTTTTCTAAATTTTGGCGTCACCCCCCGGAGCTGCCGTGAGGGAGTCTCTGCAACTCCGCAGCCACTTACTTCCAGCGGTGATCTCGAGAGACTCCATGCTCTTGGCCATTGCTACCCCTCTTGTTATTCTTATCCAGTGTAGTTTTCATCACAGCCATCATGGTTTTCAAATCTTAAAGTCTGATTGCCCCAAGTTTCTGGCTTCAGAGAACCTCCCTTTTAAAAAAATATTTCTTGTTTCAGCTTAATATTCTGAACATATGGAATATAGTTATAATAATTATCTTGATGTTCTTGTTAATTCTAATATTGGTCTCAGTTTGGATGGGTTTCAATTGATTGATTTTTCCTCTTTATGGGTCGTATGTTCTGGCTTTTTTGTATTCCTAGTTAATTTGAATTGGATACAAGAATTGTGAATTTTATCTTATTGAGTGCTGAATATTTTTGTATTCTTACAAATATCCTTGTGCTTTGTTCCAGGATGCAGTTAAGTTGCTTGGAAACAGTTTGAACCTTTTGGGTCTTGCTTATACAATTTCGTGAGTCTGACCAGAGCATCATGTAGTCTAGGGATAATTATTCCCCATGTCTAATGCAATACTTCTCTGAGTACTCTACCCAATGCTCCCAGAGTAATGTGGCTTTCCAGTCTGGCTGGTGATAACAGGTACCAGTCTTTGTCCTGTCTGACACTTGAGTACTGTTCCCTCTGATTTGCAGGGCTTCAGGTATTTTTCTCAAATGAATGTGTTGAACACTTGAAGAAGACTCTCTGGAGATTTCCAGGCTTCTTTCCTTGTGCAGATCTCTCCTTTCTGGTCCTCTGTCCTGCAAATTCCATCTGCTTTGTTTTCCTTGGACTCTAACTTCATCTCCTCAACTCACAAAGTCTTATGGGCTCTGCTTGGTTTCTCCCTCCTTGAGTGGTGGCCTGGAAACTCTCAAGCCAGGAAGCTGGGATAATCACTATTGCCTGTCTCTCAGGGATAACTGTCCTTTGTTGACTGATGTCCAGTGTTTTATATATTTTGCTTTTTTCTGTTTCCTTATTTTAGGTTAAAATAACCTAAATAAAAATTTATTAATGTATTATTTATCATTAACATTTATTAATTAATAAATCAAAATTTATTTAGAGTAACAAAGTTTATTCTATCTTCACTGAAAGCAAAAATTCCCTCTTTTAGCACTTTAAAGATGCTGACTCATTGTTTCTAATAAGTCAGAGTCTCCCTATTGTTGTTCCCCCATATGTAATAATTTTCCCCCTTTGGCTGCTATTAATATATTTCTTTTTTCTTTGATGCTTGTTTTACTATCCTGTGCCCAAGGTTGGTCTCTTTTGTGCTTGTACTATTTTTGTTTTGCTCAGCTTTATGAATCTGTGGGTTGATGTTTTTCACCAAATTTGGGGAGATTTCAGCTATTATTTCTTCATATATTTTTTTGCCTCTATCTCTCTCTCTCCTATCCTTGTGAGACTCTAATTATGTCCGTTAAACATCTTTTTACAGTCCCATTTGCTGTTTATTTTGAAAAATCTTTTTTTTTTTAATCTCTGTTTTTCAGTTTGGGTGATTTCTACTGACCTATCTTCAAGCTTACTAATCCTTTTTTTTTTTTCCATTGTCTAATTTTCTATTAAGCTCATTTAATGAATTTTTAATTTCATATATTTTATTTTTTAGTTCTTGAATTTCTATTTGGTTCTTTTTATAATTTTCATATCTCTACTGATATTCTCTATCCAATCATTCTATCCATAATTTCAAGTTCTTGAACATGTTTATCATAGCTTTTTAAGAGTACTTCTCTGATAATTTCAAAGCCTGCATCATCCTGGGGGTTGCTTCCATTGGCTATTTTTCTCTTTTGACTTTAGGTCATATTTTTTGCTTATTTGCATGTACAGTAGTTTCTAAAATGTATACTGGACATTGTGCACAAGACATGATTTGTGGATTATGCTGTTTTCTTTAAAGAATTTGAGGTTTTTTCCTGGCAGACAGTTAAATTGTGGTGATCACTTGGAGCTTATAGAGTGGTGCTTCTCAGCTAGTGGTGGTTTTGCTCCCCCCACCCAAGGAGGTATTTGGCAATGTATGGAGATATTTTTGGTTGTCACAACTTGGGGTGACAATGACATATGACAATGACAGTGGGTAGAGGCCAGGAATGTTGGTAAACATCCCACAATTCACAGGAAAAGCACCCCACAACAACTAATTATCTGATCTAATGTTTCACTAGTGCTGAGGTTGAAAAACCCTACTGTAGATGTCTTAGACATTGTTAGAAAGGGTTTATTTCAGTTTTTCCCCCCAGTCCTAGAGCATGTACCTTATTCTAGAGTATGCCTTATTTCTAACATTTGGCCTTGCTGGGGTCTTAACTAAATGCCCAAAGTACTAGATGTCTCTTTATTCCACTCTGACTGGCTAAACCTCCAATGTCTCCCAGCACTTTACAACTTCTAGTATCTTTATTCAGGACTCACCTCCCAGCAACTGGTTAGTCTTACTGCATCTCACCCTGCAGAAGTACAGTCCAGTGCTTGGCCAGAGTCCTTCAGGGCACCTCTGTGTAGAACTCTGGGGATCTCCACCATCTCAAGGAACTTTACCTATAAATTCTCGCCTCCTAAGCAACCCTAAATTCCAAACTCTGTGTCCTCTTCCTAATGAGATTGCCACTTTCCATACTTCACTTCAGAAAGTACCCTTGATAGAAATGTGGGTCAACATGAAACTCACCTCACATAATTTCCTTCTGTCAAAGACCACAACCCTATGCATTTTGTTTTCTAACGCCTGACAACAATTGTTTCATATATTTTGTACAGTTCCATAGTTTGCAATAGGAGTGTAATTCCTATACCAGTTATTCCATCATGGCCAGAGGTAGATATCCCGGAAATGGAACTTGAACTCAACTCTAAAACTTAGGTTTCTCCATCATTCTTTGGGAGTAAGAAGATATCCTTTTAATTATAAGGAAATATTTGATAATAGATGAATATAAACTTGCAGTTTCCTTCTCTAGAAAATACTAGAGGAGAACATTTCTGCTAGATCTACCTTCTTATCCCATTCTCCAAGACCATTTCTATGCTGGCTAATAAGACCATACAAATGATGCCTTCTTTCTACCAGAGATAATAATAGCTCTCTTCTCTTGTATGGTTTCTATTGCCAGGCAATGTGCCAATAGATTTACATATATTTTATTTTATTTTATATTCATAGCAGCCCTATTTTCCCTGATTTACATTTTAATTTTTATTTTACTTATTTATTTATTTCTATTTTTGGCTGCGTCGGGTCTCAGTTGTAGCATGTGGGCTCTTCCTTGCGGTGTGCGGGCTTCTCTCTAGTTGTGGCTTACGTGTTTTCACTCTCTAGTTGTGGCACATGGGTTCCAGAGTGTGTGGGCTCTGTGATTTGTGGCACGCAGGCTTTCTCGTTCAGGTGTGTGGGCTCAGTAGTTGTGGTGCACGGGCTTAGTTGCCCGGCAGAATGTGGGATCTTAGTTCCCTGACTGATTTATTTCCCTTAGTTCCGTTCCTGACAGGAAGTCCCCTTCCCTGATTTACTTTTACGGAAACTGAGGCTCCAAGAAGTTAAGTAACTTGTAAGTTTTCAGAGGTAGTGAAATGAAAGAACTGAAACATAGGCCTAGGTTTGTCTGACTCTAAAGCCTCAAATGTGTATCAGTCAGGGTAGGCTAATTGCTGTAGCAGAGCACCCCCAGATCCTCAGTGGCTGAGCACAATAATCATTTATGAAAGTGTTCTTATTCATATTAAATTCTAGCATTGGTTGATGGAAACTTCTGCTTCACACAGTCTTTCTTTCTAGTGGCCCCATTATTCCCAGGGCCTAGGAGTTCTCTGCTACTCCACTTCATCAGAAGACAATAAAAGAGTGTACAGAGGATCAAGCTGGAAGATTTTAAGACTGATAAATAGGGAATATCACTTCTGATGACACACAATTGGGCAGAATTCTGTTATAGAGCCCACCTACCCACAGGGAGGCTGGGGAATAGTGTTTAGTTATGTACTTAGGAGGAAAAGGGATTGGGTTTCAGTGAACAACTAGCTAGTCCCTACCATACCGCATTAAGCCAAATTCTCTCCTAAGTTCCTCCTTGGGGAGTATTTATACACTTTGCTCTAAATTTAGCTTTTCTAGGCTGGGGACCTGTTTTAGTGTCATAGATAATTCTCTAGGCAAGTGAAAGTTAACAGAAATCATATCCTGAGAGGATGTGGATCTTTAGTTCATGTATCACATTGTCCCTCATCAGGCCAATAATTATCACCATCATCATTATCATCATCATTCCCAATTTTAAGCAGTGCATTTTCGATAATTTTTGACATTTTAATCTACAGTTACTACCTATATTATTTTAATTAAGACACTAAACTTCCTCTCCCACCACTCTCATCTATCATGCCCTTGGACCTGGGCCACTATGGAGTCAATGCCTTGTTTTCTTGGCCTCTATCTTGCCCAAGTATCAGGCTTTCAGAATGGCGTCTTCCAGTGAAATTCTGAGTCTGTAAACACAAAATGAGTATCAAGAAATTTCTAACTGCCCTGAACAATATCAGTGCTAAATTAATAGTCAAAAAATAATCACAAGTATGAGGAGGACACTTCCAAAAAGAGCTGGCTTAGATTCCTTTGGGAAATGGTAGTGACACCTGGGAAACCAACAGTTAACTGAAAAAAAGGCAAATTTGAAGAGCACTTTAGTCAACTTGCTTTGCTTAGCCCACCTGGGTCTTTCTTTTGATTTAAGTACATCTCCCATCTGTTTGGTTGGAGTGTTTGAACCAGTTCCCTGGATTTCATTCCAATCGCACCTGCCCTCATCCAGGACTTCCTTTTCCCTTCTTCTGACAACACATCCAGATTTTCTGTCTTTAGTGTCTTCCTTCTTAATTCATCCTACAGAAGACTGCCATTATCTTTGAAAGTGCAGTTCACATTGTGTCTCATTCTTTTTTTTTTTTTGCAGTACGCGGGCCTCTGACTGTTGTGGCCCCTCCCGTTGCGGAGCACAGGCTCCGGACGCGCAGGCTCAGCGGCCATGGCTCACGGGCCCAGCCGCTCCGCGGCATGTGGGATCTTCCCGGACCGGGGCACGAACCCGCGTCCCCTGCATCGGCAGGCAGACTCTCAACCACTGCGCCACCAGGGAAGCCCATGTCTTATTCTTGCTCACAAATTTTCAACGGCACGCTGTCTCCAGTTTCTTCCCTCATCTAATCTCTGATCCAGCCAGACTGGTGCCCTTTGTGTTCCCAGAACTTGTTCCATGCAGTCCCATACTTGCGCTATCATGAATGCCACCCCATATACCGGATACCTTCTCATTCTCATCTCCACTCTTCAAAATCCTACCCTGTTTTCAGGGAACAAGTAAAATTTTATCTCTTCTGTGAAGTCTGCACCCATGTTTCTGGTTAAAGAAATCCCTCTCTTCCTTGTGTTTGGGTAGCGCTTTGTACGAGTTACAGTGCGCTTTGTGTCCCATCTTCCCCAGTAGATATCACCTTCTGGGCAGTAGGTGTCTTGTGAACTTTCTCATCCATCTCCCACAGTCCTAAGCTGTGGTTCACTGAAGATTAGAAATGCTTATTGGGCAAAATTAAAAGAAGTATGTGACATCAACTGTACAAAGATCTCTTCCCTGAATTAACCTGAAAACTAATAACAGACTACCTCAAAATGATTTGATAATATGCTTGAGATAACCTATTTTGGCACAACCTAAAAGTACATTTAAATGGTCTCTTTTAAATAAAAAAACAAATGCTTCAAACAGTTAATTTTTAAATAGATCTATAGTATCTTTTAATAGCCTGTATTTTCTTAAAGATAATATTAAGTAGGAAGAAAAGTTAGAACTATTTCTATAAAATGTACTGTAATTTCAAATTTCCAAAAAGGCGTCTTAAATGATAGGTATTGAGTGTCCCTGGGATGATGCCACTGCAGGCGGCTACTTTAGCAATGTCCTGGATACAATTTTGCATCTAGATTGTCTTTGCCCAGGAGAGGCACAGCTTCTGTTGGAAAGCACAACTGTTGGTGCAGTGGGGCAATTGGAAAGTGTTACATTGGAGGGAGATCCTTCAGAGAGAATGTGTATCTTCATCAAAATTCTCAATGCATTGAAACTGTCATTCAAAGAGTTAACATCCGCGAAGAATAAAAAATGCAATGGAGAGGTTTCAGGCAAAGCATGGGGAGACTGATAAAATTATCAGTGAATTAAATTCAGACAGATGGCTTTGGAAAGGAATGAAGTACACAAACCTTCCGTGGAGTATAATGACTCTCATTCTGACAGGGGCTTTGTCAACAGGGTAAGCCTTTTTTTAAAAAAAAGAAAATCTGGATTTTAAAGCAACTGGAAGTCAGATTCTTCTCCTTTTCTGAAGGTGTTGTTTAGTACTGAAAGCAACACAACAGCAAAACCTGATAGAGTCTGGACAGTCTCGGAGCCTAAATTGCCTGGTGTGTAGGTGCACAGCTTGGTGGAAGGCACATGGTAGGCACTCTTGGGTGCTGTTCCTTTCTCATTGTCCTCAGACTTGCTGCCCACATCAATGGGTCCTTGGCAGCTAAAATATTTCCACAGAACAGAGGCCAGTCATTAGCTCTGCTTACAACAGCGGGATGACAAGAGAACCTTTCGGCCATTAAACACACTCGTGCACACACATACACACTGAATAAAGAGAAATCAACTGAGTTTTGCTCTTTAAAATTTCAATTTTTATCATTGTTGGTTACATTAAAAAATAAAGCTCCTAGAAAAAGTATCCTAGTTGATACTAACTATCCTTCTACATTTAGATAAAAATGATGAGAAAATAATGTTATTTCTCTCTCAGTGTTTCTTTTCCTTACTGTTTCTATTTCATCTTCACTTATTTGGCTCTAGGGACCCCCTCTTTCAGGTGACAGGCCCTGGCGTATTCACGCTTGGACGAGGATGGCCAGCTTGCTTCTAAGCAATGGACGTTGCCTTTGTTCCAGACCAGATGTTCTGTTTCTCCCTGGTAACAGTTTGCATTGTGGTGCCTTATTATCCGGCACTCTCTGGAACTGGTGCCAGGGTAGCCTCAGAATCTGCCAAGAGCAGCGCTGAATCAATGAGACAGCTGGCAGCCTCCCTGGGGAGGAAACATTTTTACCTTTTTGATTCATGCAGTCTCCGCTAGTTCTGATCCAGGATGCCATGAATGATTTTTCTTAGCGACAGGTAAGAACAAAAAAGCTTTGTAACCTAATTCAGTAGGAGCTGGAGACTCAGTGTGTGACTGATTTAAAGGAGAAGACGTTGAAGAGGAAGTGTACACACAGTCCATTGCACTTCCTCCATAATCGACATCTATGCTTCTGCGTGTGTTGGAGTTGTCAGGTTTGCTGGGAAGAGAAGTTTGAGAATCAAGAGTATTGTGTTTATTGACCTAGGATTAGGATTTTAATCATGTCTCTGAGACTGCATGTTATCTACAAAAACAAGAAGATTACTCTTTTCAAATTTTTTAGCTATAAAATTCACTGATCTGTTGCTAACTTGGCTAAACATTCAAGGTTACTTTAGTGGGTTTGTTCACATCATTCAGGCTTTAATGTTTCGAATGCATTTATTTATCAGGGCTATGAATTTGGGTAAAAATCATCCATGTTTACACTCAAGCAAAGGATGACAGCTCAGTTTGGGTCCTCGCCCTAGGTTGTACACATGTCAGCACACTTTTTGAGTCAACAAGAACACTAGTCCTGAACACCCTGTTCTCCCACTGCCCCATGAAAGCAGGCCAGTTCTTAAGCCATTGTAGTCAAGAAGGCCATTAGGAGATGAGATGGCACAGTACCTGAGCTCCAGTCCTGGTGTGACTGAGAGGAAAAAAATGTGACAGTAACAGAATTCAGGGACCTTGAGGTGTATCATCCCTATCAATCATGGCAGACGTATTGGCAATATGATGGATGACACCCAACCACTGACCTTGGTGGGTTAGCCTTTGTCACATAAGTACCAGAATAAGTCAAAGCAGTGGGTCAATCCACCATCAAATAAGAGCGATAAGCTGTGACAGCAGCAGAGGGAAAATGAACATTAGTATCAAATGTTGTCCATATTTCTGAAGAGCAGTTATCTTATTGTTCAACCATTGAATGGGATGGGTTATTTCAGGAAGAGGGAAAATCAATCATCAATGCATGCTTGTGGCAGTATGAGTTTTCCTCTCTTAACTAAGGTATAACTTGGAGTAGTTGGTCTGTAAAGTAGGCACTCTCACAGGGTGAAAACTATTATAAGATAGATTTCTTTACTTAAAACCTGAGAAAAATTAGTCTAACCAGTGAACAAACCCCATACAAACCAAAGTTTCAACTCCATTTACAAGACATTGCCTCATCTACGTGCAGTTCAACATTCAGTTGGTGACAGATGGCTTGGTTTGGGAATAGAAATAATTTAGCCTGGGATTCCTGGTGATTTTCCCATGATGGTCTTAGAATTTGTCTCTCAAGCATTCTCCCAAAGCTTCACATTTACAAATGACCTACCCCAAATCTATTTTCTTAGTTTACATTTTACTTGATTGGTCATAGAAAGTAAGGAGAAATTTTCAATAAGATATCTCAGTATGCAGCAGGACATGTGGAAGGCTCAATGACTACAGAGGATAAAGGAAACAGAGAAAAGATTATGATCAACTTGCTTTTCATCAAAAAGTGAGGTTAGAGCAGACTGAAGCAAAACCTGCCCGTTTATTTTCCAGATGGATTTGTGCCATGTGATAAGGGATTCTATCAGCTTTATCGGTGGTAAGAGTTAGTCACTCTAACCATACCCCTAAGCCAGTGGAATCACTGAAAATACTGTATCATATCTTTTGGAATCAACATTTAAAAAGCAAGAGACCCAGATATCATGTGATTATCTTTCCTTCCAAGCCAAAATATTCAGGTTGGCATCCTGAGGCACTGAGTCAAGGGGAGTAGATCAGGTGGTGCATTAACAGTTAAGGGTCAGACCCTGCATCATTCTAATCCAGCCCATTTGTGTTGCTATGCATTTCCCCCCCAGATATCTTCTGTGTGCTTCCCACCGTGCCAGCCATCAGTATAAAGGATGTTTTGAGGCAAACAAACGAGGCACTATTTATCATAGCAGGCTTTGTAACTTTTGGAACTTCAGGAGGTGGGTACAAGCTGAAAATGCATATAGAGTCAGGAAAGATTTAGGGTGGAAAAGGAGCAATATATTATATGCATATCGGCTTTATTAAGGAGAGAAAATCCCCATGGGTGTTTCAGAGCGAACCTTCTCTCTTTTGATATTGATGTCAGGGAGGATGAACATATCCTCTCATGGGTGACCTGATATAAGCCATTTGTCTGATCCAGCAAGATATTTCCTATATTCTCTAGTTCTTGATATGGGAGTAGACACTGAGAAGTCAAAGCATCTGGATGCATTGTGTTTGGCTGTGTGGACTATACTGTACACAGAAAAAGATAAAGTGTAAGCCCTGATGGTATTCTGGGTGCATTTCTCTCCTTTCTGGATGAATGCCTAAGATGTTGCTAGACTGAAAGCTGAATTGGTTCTCTTGGTAATCTTTCCCATTCTTCTCAACTGCAGGATTTATAAAACATTGCTCTTTCCGTCTAGGTATAATTTTGGGATCACATCATGATAACTCTATGTGTGTGCCAGGAGGGCAAAGTTGCAAAGCAATTACTCAGCAGTGCTGGGGAAAGAAGCAATTACTGGAACACATTTCAGGCCCGCTTGTCAGAGTGAGTTTCACTTGGGCACAAGGGAAGCATTTAACTTGGGCAGCATCCCTTTTTGGAGGCTTAATTTAGTTTTTTCTTCCCTTTAATTGTGTGATTCCAGTATTTTAGCTACAATCCCTAGGCTGTGAGAACCTTTAAACAGCTCTTGATTATGAAGCAGGGCATGGGTTTTGAAGAAGAATAAACAGGGAGCTGTATAATTTATAGGAAAACTGCATGATGGACTTTTCTTTACGAAGAACATTGGGTTTACACTGGCACAAGCCAAATACCTTCGTAATGAATAGTCAGTAATCAGCAGCAGCTACAGTAAGTGCTTGAAATTTTTTCTTTTATGTGCTATGAGTCCATAAATTAAGCATCTGATTCCAGTTGCTGTCACGAATGCATACACCTATTGCTACCCACCCCCACTGCTCAGATCTCCTGCATCAGCTTATGCCCAGTATAGAACATTACGAAAAGTAGAAGGCAAGTCTCTTTCAATATGTTCAGTTTCCATCTACTTTAAATACCATAATGGGAAAAGAGTGTTGACAGTACATTCCACTTTCCTATTGGGATCTAGATCACAGTTTGGATTTGAAGACAGCAGTGTTATGTTCTAGAATGTAAGAAAAAGAGTCTATATCAAGAGCCGTTAAAATGAACTGAATTGCCAAGGTGGTTTAAAAATATTATTATTATTATTTAGCAGAGATTTATCTAAATTGTAAGCTTTCAACTTGCTCATTCCACTAAGATTTTGCATATGCTATTTTCATCGCTTGGAGTGTATCCTTCCTTTTTCTATTCTCTGCTTCTCAAGATTCCTAATTCTAACCAAAAACCCAGACAAAATACTTTAGGAAATTATTCTTTTCTAATCTCTTCTGCAACCAGATCCTTTTCAGTCCCCTACTTAATGATCCGTTGGCTGCTGTGAAGTTAATGTGAACAGATAGCTATTAATTTATAACTATGATGTTTTCTAATAGTTTAAGAGTACTGTAAAAAACATAAACATATTTTCTAATTGGAACAATGTTACATGTGGTAGTTATGGCTCCAGGCCAAGTCACAAAATCTGTTGAATCCAAAGTATGGATTAAGTGCACATATTTAAAATTAAGAAGTAGCATCAGAAAATAATATTTCAATATTGACAATAAAATAAGTTATTAGAACTTTATCTATGCCAGCACTGTTTTAAGTCATTTACAAGTATCAATTAATTGACTTCACAATATTCCTGTAAGTACTATGATTTTCATCATTTTACAGAGGAGGAAACTGAGGCACAAGAAGATTTAAGCAACTTCTCATGTTTGCATAGCTAATATGTGGTTGGGCTGAAATTTGAGTTGAAGTTTAACACAAACTCTTATGATTTTAACTGCAGTGTTAATTGTATTTAATTTTTAAAAAATATCGTGGTAGTTGAGGTATGGAAGAAAGCAAACTTAGAAGACAACTTTAGTAAATATATTCAGAAGATAACTTTGAAACCCTAATTGCTTTAGAAGTTGGCAAAAATTATTCTATTGAAGTCTAAACAGTTGCCGCTTTCTTATCAAGTTTTTTTGACCTACAAAAGCAATAGAGAGAAAAGGGTTTAAAGAAAGCAAAAGAAAGCAAGTTAAAAATTTTTTAATGTGAATTTGGTAAGAATTCAAAACAGAAGAGAGAAAGGGAATTAAAGAGAAATTAAGAGAAACAGAAAACATTTTAAAAAGTAAACAATAAGCGTGGAAGAGAAATATATGGAATTGTAACTTATGCCCAAGTTCCCTTATGAATGATCCAAGAAAGAAGAAAAAAAAAAAGGATCTATGGGTGATAGTTTCAAGTACTATGATTTTCATCATTTTACAGAGGAGGAAACTGAGGCACAAGAAGATTTAAGCAACTTCTCATGTTTGCATAGCTAATATGTGGTTGGGCTGAAATTTGAGTTGAAGTTTAACACAAACTCTTATGATTTTAACTGCAGTGTTAATTGTATTTAATTTTTAAAAAATATCGTGGTAGTTGAGGTATGGAAGAAAGCAAACTTAGAAGACAACTTTAGTAAATATATTCAGAAGATAACTTTGAAACCCTAATTGCTTTAGAAGTTGGCAAAAATTATTCTATTGAAGTCTAAACAGTTGCCGCTTTCTTATCAAGTTTTTTTGACCTACAAAAGCAATAGAGAGAAAAGGGTTTAAAGAAAGCAAAAGAAAGCAAGTTAAAAATTTTTTAATGTGAATTTGGTAAGAATTCAAAACAGAAGAGAGAAAGGGAATTAAAGAGAAATTAAGAGAAACAGAAAACATTTTAAAAAGTAAACAATAAGCGTGGAAGAGAAATATATGGAATTGTAACTTATGCCCAAGTTCCCTTATGAATGATCCAAGAAAGAAGAAAAAAAAAAAAGGATCTATGGGATCTGATAGTTTCCTCGAAGACCCACTAGGCGGCAGTGTTGTCAGAGACAGCTTTGTGGCTAAGGCTGCTTAGTCAGGGTCTAGGATTTGTAGGGGAAGTGAAGTGAGAAATATATATGGGATGTTTATTATTCAATTGTCATAATTTGGAGAATGCCTTAATGATTGTCACTTGTTACCTTTGAATTTTTTTAGTTTCTTTTTTTTTTTTTAATTCAGTAAATTATTGTATTTTAGGGACAAAGAATATTGTATCTTCCACAGAGCATGAAGTTGAGTTTTCATATTTGGAAAAATGGCTGAGGTCATTCCTACAGAGTGAAAAAGCTAAACTTTGCCATGGGAGAATCACCTTCCTGCTCAAGATACTTCCTCACCCAGGTAAGTTTCTTACTGCATCTCAAGTAGTGATCTGAACATCATCTTCACCCAATTAGTATTGTTGAATAAATATCATACAGCATTTGAAACCTTGATTTTTATATAAATACAGTGATTTTTGTAGTTTAAGCCTGAAAAGTATCTGTTGTGTCATCCCATCAGCTGAGGACAGTGATTTTTGTGGCTTCCTTTTGTATTTCACTGTTACTTGCCTGAGGAGGAAGCAACATTGAATGCAGGAAACCCAAGAGGAGATTTAGGTAGAATGTAAACACTGAAGAGAATTGAAGTGTTCAGCTTTGCATTAGGTAAGCAAAATTCCAGCAAGTCAAGATCAGCAAATTTGTGTGATGTTCTGGTAAGCCACTTCCCTTCTGCAGCCCACTCATTAATTTTCGGAAGCCTGACAGAATGGCTAAAAGGATGATCAATTTCAAGTGTCACTCCTGGTGTGTTTTTAGCCTATGTAAAAGTAGTTCCTGACAAGTAACTCTGTTAGTGCCCTCAAAATATCTTCTATTATTAAATATTGGGAATAAGCTGAAATAATGAAACTAGCTTTTCTTCTGTCACCAGAGTGGTTGGTTTAGAAGATGATGAGATTGGTGTCTATTACTGACTTTTAGGTTGGCTTAGCACTCAAACGAGCAAAACCCTGAGAGAAATGAACATATTTCAGGAGAACTACTTATTTATTTTTAATTGTGTTTAATTTTTAATTTTTTTATTTTTTGTGGTACGTGGGCCTCTCACTGTTGTGGCCTCTCCCATTGCGGAGCACAGGCTCCGGACGCACAGGCTCAGCGGCCACGGCCCACGGGCCCAGTCGCTCCACGGCATGTGGGATCTTCCCAGACTGGGGCATGAACACGTGTCCCCTGCATCGGCAGGCGGACTCTCAACCACTGCGCCACTAGGGAAGCTCAGGAGAACTACTTTTCCTTAATGGATCTGTGTGGAACAAATGGGATATCTCTACTCAATTTCCAAGTGATTGCGTAACCTTGTTATCTAGTAGATAAAAACCTCTCTCCTCCCCCTCCCTATTCATTTTTATTCTAATGTGTTGCTTTAATTTTGGGTAGATAACTGGTGTCATTGGGACCCCTGAGCTGACCCTGAAGGAGCTGTGGGTAGCCCTGTAGGTGTTTCTCTACCAGAGGGACAGGATGGAGTGTCTTTCCCTCCTTGAGTTTGCTTCTCCTCTCTTTCTCCTTCTCACTCACTCATCTTTTGCCTTCTTTTCTAGATGTCATTTTTTCCTCTTCTTCCTTTTGATAACACCTTCTACCCTTAAATGTTTAGCCCCAATCATAGGCGATGTGTAGATATTTTGATGTCTATTGGCACTAAAGCATTTGCTGCTGTTGGTCTTAATTCCTTTTATGTCCTAATATTTGGTGAACGGATATTATTCCCAGAGCACTTGGTGAGAAAAAGGGAGAGAGTTATTGCACAACCCAGTTACAGAATCTCTACTGCAAATATGTGGAAAATTCTAAGAAAGATATAGCCTTCAGGTCAGACCAACACTGCAAGGCCTTGAGGAGTGGCAAATGTGTAAACTACACACAGGGGCGTGACAGTTAAAGGAAGTAAATGGCATAGGCCTAGCAAGGATGGAAAAGAAGGGGAGAGCAGCTGGTCCATTCACAGGGACTCCACTGCTTCTGCTGCTCTGAATATGGGATCTGCCTGAATTTACTTGGTTTGATGCCAAGTAATCCTATATATATATAGGAGATACACATATATATGTGTGTGTGTGTGTGTGTGTGTGTGTGTGTGTGTGTGTATAAAACATATATATGGTCCTGGAAAGAGAAAAAGAGAAAGAAAACAAAATGAAAAGAAAAGAAATGAAAAGAAGAAATTAAAGAAAAGAAGAAAAGATAAACGACAGTGTATCTGCAGGCCTGGAGTACCATAGGCAGCTTGTTTGCAGTTCCTACCATAAGTACTATAAATTCTGGAGATAGAATATTGTAATTTTGTTACACCTGGGAATCTTAATGTACCACAGTGTTCTGACAGAAGTTTGAGCATAAACAGTTTTCTAGATGAATGTTCATACACTCAGTTAAAACTCTAACTCTTCAGAATGTGAAATTCTGAACTAAGACTGGAAACAATAAACTGACTAATTAAACATCACCTACTGTTAAGATACAAACAGCTATTAATTTATAAAGCTAATTGGATTGGAATGCAGTTAAACTCATACCAGAGTTACATTCTATTTGCTCTTTTACTTTAGAAAATATCAAAGACCACGAGATAATATTTTTATGGTGATAGTTCTTAACAAGTCATGCAGGTCTTCAATAGAAGACTTTGTTAGAGTGCTGGTATTTGAAAGAATTTAAGTGTAACAGGCCAACTTTATGGAATTGACTCAGAGTGCATTAGAAGAAAAGGGATTTGTAAAGGACTTTTTAAAAATGCAGCCTTCATTCCATATATGCAGATATCTAATAGTCTCATAATGTGGTTTTAAAAAATTGTGTTTTCTAGAATGCTGTCTGAAATAGATTATTTTATAAGCTGAGTTGTTTTCAATACCTTGAGCCCATTAAGAATTGTTTCCTTTTGTCTTGATAGAGCTGTCAGGCTGTTTCTAATCATGTTGGCTTTGATGTCTATCAAGAACAGAAACACAAAGAGAAGGTTGGGAGACCTGTTTGCCATTTCACTCCCTCAGAGATGCCAAGTAACCAAGTGGAAGAGCATGTAGGGACAGTGTGACATGGAGTAGAGGACACAGGGTCATCTAGTCTGAATGCCCATTGATGTTTCAGCCTTGGACTGTGAACACTTCCGTTCAGATATGTATCTCAGGTGTTTGCCCTCAAAGGAGGGTCTCAGACCTCAGGGACTCTTCCTTTCATAATCTAAATTAAAATACCCTCAGACCTTGGAGTCATTTCAGTTTTCCTCATCGGTGAGCTTCCTCTAGCTTTTACCCTCTAGGTTTTACCTATAGCTTGAATCTGGGGGGCCTGCAGGGCTTTCCTGGGAGTCCCAAGAGCACCCACGTCCCTGGATTCCTCACAGCCCCCTTCCCCCGCCCCCCCCCCCGCCCCCCCCCCCACCGGAAGCGTCAGCCACAGCTTAATCCTCGACACCCAGGTTATCAGAACGCTATTTCCCCCTACAACCCCCCACCGCCGCTGCGGTCTCTCAGCGAAACTGAGCAACACCCAGGAGCTGCGCTGAGTCCTTGAACAGGGCTCCGGGGGCCTGCAGACGTTGGCTTGGTGCTTCGGGGAGCCGGCATCTTGCGTGCCAGTCCGGGAATCCTGAGCCCGGCCTAGGGGCGCCGCTCTTTGCAGGAGCTGAACTGGCATCTCCACACAGCCAGCGCCCCGCTGCTCCTGGCCGCCTGCACAGGCCTCTCCTTGCGCTCGTCAGTCGCGCATTCCCCCCACTGACCTTTCCTTCCGGTCTCTGTACTGGGTACCCATCTCCGGTGCAAACAATGGCTCGTAAGCCGTTCCCCCTCCGTCTTTTCCAGCCTCATGTCAGTCTGCAGCCCATCAGCAACCTGTCACCCGCAGTTCAGAACCAGCGCTCCAGCTCCTTGTTCCCCGCACACATCTCCTCTCTGTCTGGCGCTGGACGAGCCTCAGTGCTACCTCAGGGCGCTCTCGTGTGGCACCAAGGCAGACAGGGTTAGGAGGACCCAATCTGGTCACCTGCCAAAGATTATGTCTCTATGAGGCAATTTCAAATAGGCTTCTAGATTTTCCCGACACCCCTCCCACCCTATTTAACACATATCCACGTGCCCACAAGCGAGAACTCTGGTAAATATGAAGTGGGATTTTAACCTGAACAACTTTAGGACTTGGAAGGCGAAGGTGGGGGAGGGGGAGCGGGGGGGAGGGGGGATGGGGAGCGGGGGGAGGGGGGAATATGAAATGAATAGGAAGAAAAAACGATTGCAATTACATTGCCACCAATACACCTCCTGTGGGGAAAGTGATAAAGAAACAATGGGCTTGGAAGAAACATTCAGGAGGCTCCTTTAAGATTTTGCACAAGAGAAGCAATAATCTATTTTTTTTTTTTAGAAATAGGCTCATTGCTTCTGAGGCCGAATGGTATTGCCATATAACTACACTTTCTCTTTCTCTCTCTCTCTCCCCCGCCCCCCCCCCCACTAGATATAGTAGAAACCTACTTCCTATCTTCATGGCACTGAGTTCAGTAAAGCTGCATTTCCTTGAGAGTAAAAAAAAAAAACACGCAACCCCAAAATATGTGATGTGCGTATATTTCATCCCTGGGCTTGTTTTTCTGTGAGCAGTGAGTTTGAACACACACAAATACACACAATACTCCGTAACAATTTCTTTGTCATATCTGCCTAGATAAGTAATATCTTTTGTAAGTAAAGTCTCTAATTAATTTTTATGACCTTGGCAGCTTCTGTAATTCTTTTTCTTTAGCACCATTGTGTACACAGTTACCATAATATTAAAATTTTTCTAACAGTTTTTATTCCTAAATCTGCTAAACTATTTCCAATCAGTGGAACTTTAAAAATCTTTCCTTTTTCTTTTTTCTTTTGAAATCTTTTTTCCCCTTAAATGGGGAAATTTTATAATTAGCCTGTGCGATAACATCAGTAAAATTAAAAAGAATTTCTCAAGATTTAACCTGTTACGTGCTATCTTTAGACAGCAATTTGCAAGGTGCGTGAGAATGCACCTGAGAATTTATATGGACTGCATCTTTTAAAATAATTGAAGTAATAGTTCATGGGTGGACACAGAGTACAAAATTCTGTAATAATTCCAGTTTATTCATACTATTATCCTTGCCGCCAGCGTCTGCTTTATTTTCTGACTGCACTTGTTAAGTATTCTCTAAGAGCTGTATGAGAATTTAAACTTCTCTCTCCCAGAGGACAAGGAAAGACTGACACATGAGGCTCTCAAGGGGTCTTTTTTGTATTTTCCCATTTTCCAATCAAGCAGTGTATTTTATGCTATTTCAGTTTTATGACTGACACAGAGTAAAGACACAATTTCATCCATCTTACCTTAGTTAGGTATGTAGGTCAACTGGCATGTGCTTTTTACATTGAGAGGATTCTCACTGCTAATTGCAAACAACTTCTTTTAAAATTTCCTGGTAGTAGGATTTTTATTATATTTTAGTCTGGAAGCACAGCATTTCTCTGGTTTTGTGTGTGTGTGTGTGTGTGTGTGTGTGTGTGTGTGTGTGTGTGTAGCCAAAAAAGGTCTCCAGAAGTCAGAAGGCCTGTCTTCCCTTTGCTTTGTTATGGGTAAATTGTAGAGGTTTCTTGCTACACATTGTGCACTTGGCATCATCTTTACAAGCATGACAGACCTTTCCACTTAGTTGCAGGATGTGTTTCCAAAGACAAATTAAATCTTTTCCACTGAGAGCAAAATCTTTTTCCTCCCAGCCAGAAAAGATCTAATTAGCTTATGTTATTTACAGAATCCCCCATGTTATGGCATAACTTTCTCATTGTGCATCTTTGGAAATGCTGCTCACAAGATTGGGTATAATCAGGAAGTGGATGGTATAACCAAATAGCCCTATACTGTGTTGGGGGCAGCCTGGAACCAGAAACTTTAAAAAACAGGTGTAAGAACTCCTGACATTTCTGTTCTCCTTTGAAGGCTGGGGGAAGTTTCACAATAAAGCCTGATATTGTTGCAAAGTCCTCCTCAAAAAATCTCCCACTCCCCCTTCAGTTAAGGAGCTCTTCATCTGTGAGGTATTATGATTGTTGATACTTTATGCTCAGGTTAGGCTCTTATTTACCAGCCTGGAGACCTGCCAGTTATACAAATCAAGAAGGGCTTTGGTCATCTGCTTGTATATTTTGGTGCTAAGAACTTCATGGTCAGCGTTCTCTGCCAAAGAGCCCTGCAAGACAACACTCTGATGTTCGCCCTGGCCTTCTTTTTTGTTTCTGGCAGCCACTCCCATCCTGTGCGGGGGCGGTTCCTCGGTCATCCCAGGATCCTCCCATCCTCTTGGAAGTCAGGGAGCCCATTGCACTGCAGTGTCTCCCACCAGTGTCCTGACCTTAGGCAAAACCACCTAAGTGCTTTTCAGATACTAGCCCTCTTCTCACCAGTGTATTTCTCAAGGCCTGGGTGAATGAAGTGTCAGATCCCCTTGAAGGACATAGTTAGAGGGTAGATGGTTGATGAGTTGCCTATGATTAATCCATTCCAGTATTATTTCATGAACTCTTGTGTATCTTCCTGTTTATTATTATTTTTTTCTTTTTCTTTTTTTTTTTTTTTTTGCGGTACCCGGGCCTCTCACTGTTGTGGCCTCTCCCACTGCGGAGCACAGGCTCCGGACGCACAGGCTCAGTGGCCATGGCTCACGGGCCCAGCCGCTCTGCGGCATGTGGGATCTTCCCAGACGGGGGCACGAACCCGTGTCCCCTGCATCGGCAGGCGGACTCTCAACCACTGCACCACCAGGGAAGCCCTCTTCCTGTTTATTTTAAGCGTGCTTTTTTTTTTAATGGCATCTCGACTTCATTTTGTGTTGTCCACTGTTATGTCTAGGTTTCGGGAAAATCATCCAAACACCAGATAAACCCACTTGTAGTGACTTGAATTAGTTTATCGAATCCAGAATCTCTGGTGAATGTACTCGTGCTGTGTACACTTGTTTGAGCTTCTTTAGAATTCATTTCTACACATATTCCCAAGATTTTTGTAGATTCCAGAAATTCCATTGGTGTATAAGCCTTCTCCACAAGTGATTGACTTTGTCATTGTGTTCCCAAGATATTCTGGGATCTGACTCTAGTTATCAGACTAGTGGTGTAGAGAAGTGAAGGATAAAGAGAACTGATTTTTCCTTGCAAAGCAATTTCTTCATACAAGATTACTAGAGGGTCTTCAAGTATAGTAGGGGCAGTTCCATCAGACAAGGGTGGCAGTTGAAGGTTCAAAGTAAATAAAGTTCTCCAAATCTTCCCATATATTTTACTCAGCTTGGGCTGACAAAACAAAATACCATCAACTGAGTGGCTTAAATCACAGGAATTTATTTTTCACAGTTCTGGAGGCTTGGAAATGCAAATCAAGGTGGTGGCATCTAATACAGTTCCCAGGTGAGGGCTCTCTTCCTGGATTATAGACAGCTGCCTTCTCACCGTGTCCACACATGGGGGAGAGAGAGTGAGAAGGAGAGAGAGAGAAAGAGAGATTGCTCTCTGAGGGCACTAATACCATGATGAGGGTCCCACTCTCATGGCTTCATCTAAACTTCATTACCACCCAAAGGCTCCGTCTCCAATACCATCACATTGGGGAGCTTCAACATAGCACTTTTAGAGGGACACAATTCAGTCCATAGCATCATTCATCCTCAGGGTAGTTCTCAAAGTCCAATTACTTCCCAATGACTGTCCAAATTTTTACATATGACACATGGTAAACATATGAATTCAAATGATGTTGTGATTCAGTAATTCACAGGATAAACATCCTCAATTGTTGCTGATTTCTGACTGCCTCTGGTTGTTTGCATCCCTCCCTCAGTATTCAAAACTCCAGGTGTAAGTATCTGATTGGTCGAGCCTGTGTTGCTGTTACATGCCTTGATTGTCTTCCATAGTGGGAATCAGGGCCCTAAATTCTTTGCCTCTTGGGATCTCCCCTTACTAAATCAGAAGGATGTTCAGGTGCTGTGTAGCAAAAAAATCCCAATTGTTTACTATAATGATGTTCAGTTATTTTTCTTTGATTTTCTTTCTATTTTAAATGGCACTGATAAATAGCAAAGTTTCCACTTATTTCCTAGGATAGAGTTTCAGAAGTAAAGTTTTGGTGTCAAAGGTTTTATAAAAAAATTTAGGATTTGTGATATATCTGTCAAAATGCTTTCTAAAATTTTTGTACCAATTTATTCTCACTCCAGCAATGTTTGAGTGATCCTGTTTCACTGTGTCCTTACTCCCACTGACCTAAGACGTTTACTTTCTGTCAACAGTCTATTCTTTCTTGAAAAAATAACCTTTTTATCTTTTTAAAAAAAACTTAACATTTCCCTCATTCCTGTTTTGATTTCTCTGCTTTCTTCTCAAGTCTCTTAAGAATACATCAGCGAGAAATGGATAGTCTCATTTCTGTGGTATTCCTGCCCAAAATACATAACCTCAGTCTGATTATGAGAGAATGTCAAACCCAACCAGATATCCTACAAGACAAGTGGCCTTCTAAAGTGTCAAGGTTATAAAAAAGACAAAGACTCAGGTACTGTCCCAGACTAGAGGAGAGTAAAGAGACGGGACAACTAAACATAAAGTGTGGTCCTCAAGTGGGTCCTGGACCAGAAAAAGGCTATTAGTAGGAACACTGGTGAGATTTGAATAAGGTCACTAGATTAGCTAATAATATAATATCAATGTTCATTCCTGGGTTTGAGAATTGCACTGTGCTTATGTAAGATGATAACATTAGGGGAAGCTGGGTGAAGGGTATATGGTGCCTTTCTGTACTATTATTGTGACTTTTATGTAAGTCTAAACATTGAAAATAAAAGTTAAATGCTTCAATATATAAATATGTTTATTTATAAAATATGCTGTATGTACAATGTCATGGAAGACACAGCAATGGGTGGAGATGCCGACTAGACTCAGTAGCAGGAAGGCTTTTCATTTCTAGATTTTATCATAACTCTGTTTTACTCAGTCTTTGTTCATCCTTGTATGGTGGACTTGGGCATTGCTCTTAAACCTGTGTGCAAGGTTTAACTGTCAGGGGCCTTTATAAAATCCGTCAGTGAAACTCTCCAGGCCAAAAGCACTGGCTTCCCTCTGGAGTCTTGTTCTATTTTGCTTCTGCTTGTTCATTATGTTCTCCTTTTCTCCAGTGCATCTCCACCCTCCGGTCCCTCCCATCTTAGGACAGACAGCTCCTCAGTGTTTCCAAAAAATGAATACAAGTTCCTTATTAGGCATATTTGATTTTTTGTTGCTGTTGACTATTAAACTTTTCTCTGAAGAACTTAAACACACTTTGCATTGTGAGGAACTCTCAAGCACTGTTTCCAGCCTATCATGTCCGTTTGTTTCAGCAGTGCCTCAGGGATGTGCCTGCTTTCTCTTCTCTGCCTCTTGGGCATGAACACAGACTGCTGCATGTGATCACGGTGTTTACTGGCCCCTCCTGCCTCAGGAGAACACGCTTACTGATGAAAATTCTTGATGATACTTGTGTGCCCTTGGACATCATTATCACTGTAAGAGCATTGGTCAGGATAGGGTTTGCTGTCTGCAGTTTACCCAGTAGCTTTTCCACAGTGTGGCCCATGGATCACCTGTATCGAAAGTTCGAGGTGGGCTGGTAGAAGTGCACATTCATTTGGCTCCTGTCAAACCCACTACTGTGTCAGAATCACTGAAGTCACCAAGAAATCTCTGTGTGTCTGAACCATCTTCATTCTTCTCTTACTCTTGATTGAAAGCTGAAAATAATAGTAGTGTTTACTCAGAATTTGAAGAAAATACTTGATGGCAAGAATTTCCTGGAAGAGCTGTTTCTTTCTAAATCTGGAACTGTAATTGGAGAGATAGCCAGAAAGTTTGAGTCAGAATCTCTTGGTATGAAAGCAAAAAATCTGTATTTTTTTAAAATAAGAATTTCATATTTTTGTATGTTTTGTTTTGTCTGTAACCACAATGATTTCACTCTGTGTTTGACTTTACTGGACTTGTTTTCACACCTCCATTTCATGGGAAGAATAGTTGATTCATTCTCTGAGAATCTCTGAGAATCTCCTTTGAATTAGACACTGATACAAAGAAGAGCCAAGGTCCCTGCTTTCAAGCAGTTAACACTCTGAGGCGGGACACAGACAAGTAAACAGTCAATTGCATGCCACATGAGGAGGGCTATGGTGGGGGAGGTACACAGGAGACATGCCAACTCAGCCTGGGGGCACTGAGCAGGGCTTCCTGCAAGGACTAACACCTGGGCAGACAAGGCTTGAGGGCAGCAAGTATGTCTATGGTTTCTGCTCTGCGTGTGTGCACATGCATGCCTCTCACTGTCTGTGTTAGGTTGATTTACTTCATACATTTCTTCTCTACTATTTTCAGTTCTACTAGTTAAAAATCCCATTTGTTTCTTACATCCCACCTCCTTTCACCCTTCTTTATTTTTTTAACTAAACCCTTCTGAGGAGCCAAATCTCTCGTCTCCATTGGCCTTGACCTGCCAGATTTCTCCAAGTCTCAACCACTTACTCCTTCTGCCTCGATTTCTTCCTCTGCTCCCTTGTTCTCGTTGGACTTTGAATGAGTAAATGGATGTTTCCCTTCAGGATCTTTTTATTCCCACACCCTGTACAATGGTCCCTGTCAGTGACTGAAAGGGCTAATCTCTGACACTGAATGGCAATCAATGAGGAGTTATTATTGGCCCAAAACATGCACAGTGATTTCTCCCCACTCCCTAGTGAGAGTCAGGAGCACGTGGTTTGCCACAGCCCACTCCTGCCACAGCTCTGCCCAACGCCAACTTCTCCCAGTCTTCTTGTGGCCTCACTGGCATGAGTGAGGGTTGCCATATTGCCAGCCCTCCAGAAATATTTAAAGACTTGTTCATAATGTATCTGTCATACTCATTGATCTCTGGATTGAGTCTCTTAGAGCATTTAAGGTGGCAGTCATTTTAGTTCATTTTGGGGTCAGTTGCTGCCTTCTTTATGGTGTTCCTAGCCCACTGGCAAATTATCTTCTGATTGGCCCTCCCCATACCTTATTTCTCCTTTGGAAACCATACACATCTCAATTTCCTTTTCATTCTCTTCCTTGGGGTAGGTTTCAAGGTAGGGCCAATGTAAGATATTGAAGCATTAAATATTTGGGAGGGGTTGAGCTAAGGAAAGATTCAAAATATGGTCAGGAAGAGTGCCTCAAGTGTGTGCTGGGCACCTGTATAAGACACTGCTCTGAACTACTTTACATCCTCTTTCCTCTTATCCAGGCTTCAGTGACTAGCTCTGTGCATTGTTCAGGAAGCTTCTCACAGGGGTCATCTGGTGCTACCTCACCTCACGGGCTGCATATATCATGCTTCCCGCCTCTAGCGCCAAGAGCTTGACCTCCACCCAAGCTCTGGAGGTGGAGTTATCCTTGACCACTGGAGACAGAAGTTAATGGATAAAGTGCATCAGTCTCTCTTGTGTCTCTGGGATGGACAGTTCTGACATTTCCTAAGGCTCCTCAAAAGGTCACAGGATGATCAAGCATGAGTCATCTACAGCAGTGACAAACTCAGTAATGTATCTTTGTATTGTTCTTTCCTGTTTCTCTGTTTCACTCTCATTGGTCCCTCACTGCTGCTCCCTGGACCATAGACTGTGCTCAAGACTTTATATCAAGTTCTGCTTTCAGGAGTAGCTCAGACTGTGACATCATGAGCAATTTTAGAACATATGCTTAATAAAGCCACATTTCTCCCCCCCCCCCTTTTTTCACTTTAGGAGCTTTGGGCATCATTATTGAAGCACCAGGAACATATTACTCTATTTTTTTTGTTTCTCCCTCCTTTTCACATATTTCTCCTCTCCTTTTATTCAACAAATATTCATTGAACACTTACTATGGGCTAAGCATTATTCTACGACTTTAAGGTACATCAATGAATAAAACAGACAAAGATTCCTGCCCTTGTGAAGCTTACATTCTAGTGAAGGGAAGAGGCAATAAACAGTAAATCACTATGTGATAAGTAAATCACAAGATCTGTTGGAAGTTGATAAAAGCTGTGAGAGAAATGAAAGTTAAAAGTGGGTAAGAGGGAATCAAGCATACCAGGGGTTGATGGGGGTTACAAATATAAATAGGATGACTGAAGCTTGGTTTAAAGAGAAAATGACAGTCAATTAAAGACTTAAGGAAGAGGAGGAAATTATCTACACAGATAATGGGAGGAAGAACTTTGCATCAGAGGTAACTGCTGTGCAAGGGCTCTCAGGCTACAGGAGGCATGCCATAATCAAGGAACAGCATGAGTGAACTTCTTTTCTCCAGGGTGTTTTGCTTTTTGCTATTGGCTACTCACCTTAAGGCAGGTGTGAGCTTTACACACCATGAGTTTCTCTGTCTGATTATTCATAGCTCCTGCTTAGTTTCCCATGAACTTCTAATTCCTTTACATTGTTCTCCTTGTTTTCCTCTTATTCCTCTGCACTCCTAGGAATATCTTGCCATTTCTTTAGAAGTAATCTCAGTTGTATGTATCATTCCTCTCATGAGGATGGAGCAACCGTGTTTGCTTTTATTCTGTAAGATGAGAAGGAGAAGGAATATCCCAATTTTTCAAAAGAGGCTAAAAAACAGGAGATTTGGGGTTGACCCAAGTGAGGGAACTTCCAGTCTCATGCACAATGGATTTTTGCAGTTTGATGGTTCAAAAATAAAACCTCACATCCCTTAGGATGGCTACTATTAAAACCCAAAACCACAAAACCAGAAAACAAGCACAAGTATGTGGAGAAATTGGAATAGTTGTGCACTGTTGGTGGGAATGTAAAGTGGTGCAGCTGCTGTGGAAGCACAGTATGATGATTCCTTAATAAATTGTAACTAGAATTACCATATGATCCAGCAATTCTACTTCTGGGCATATACCCAGAAGATGGAAAGCAGGGTCTTGAAGAGGTATTTGTATGTCCATGTTTATAGCAGCATTATTCACAATAGCCAAAAGGTGGAAGTAACTCAGTGTTCATCAGCAGACGAATGGGCAAACAAGATGTGGTATATACATATGGTGGAAGGTTATTTAGCCTTAAAAAGGAAGGAGCTCTCATCCACCAGAGGGCAGACAGCAGAAGCAAGAACTACAAGCAAGAACTAGAAGCAAGAACTACAATCCTGCAGCCTGTGGAACAAAAAACACATTCACAGAAAGACAGACAAGATGAAAAGGCAGAGGGCTATGTACCGGATGAAGGAACAAGGTAAAACCCCAGAAAAACAACTAAGTGAAGTGGAGATAGGCAACCTTCCAGAAAAAGAATTCAGAATAATGATAGTGAAGATGATCCAGGACCTCAGAAAAAAAATACAGGCAAAGATTGAGAAGATGCAAGAAATGTTTAACAAAGACCTAGAAGAATTAAAGAACAAAGAAACAGAGATGAACAATACAATAACTGAAATGAAAACTACACTAGAAGGAATCAATAACAGAATAACTGAGGCGTAAGAACGGATAAGTGACCTGGAAGACAGAATGGTGGAATTCACTGCTGTGGGACAGAATAAAGAAAAAAGAATGAAAAGAACTGAAGACAGCCTAAGAGGCCTCTGGGACAACATTAAATGCAACAACATTCGCATTATAGGGGCCTCAGAAGGAGAAGAGAGAGAGAAAGGACCAGAGAAAATATTTGAAGAGATTATAGTTGAAAACTTCCCTAACATGGGAAAGGAAATAGCCACCCAAGTTCAGGAAGTGCAGAGAGTTGCATACAGAATAAGCCCAAGGAGAAACATGCCGAGACACATGGTAATCAAACTGGCAAAAATTAGAGACAAAGAAAAATTATTGAAAGCAACAAGGGAAAAATGACAAATAACATACAAGGGAACCCCCATAAGATTAACAGCTTATTTCTCAGCAGAAACTCACAAGCCAGAAGGGAGTGGCATGATATACTTAAAGTGATGAAAGTGAAGAATCTACAACCAAGATTACTCTACCCGGCAATAACCTCATTCAGATTTGATGGAGAAATCAAAAGCTTTACAAACAAGCAAAAGCTAAGAGAATTCAGCACCACCAAACCAGCTCTACAACAAACACTAAATGAACTTCTGTAAGTGGGAAACACAGAGAAGAAAAGGACCTACCAAAAAAACCCCAAAACAATTAAGAAAATGGTCATAGGAACATACATATCGATAATTACCTTAAACGTGAATGGATTAAATGCTCCAACCAAAAGACACAGGCTTGCGGAATGGATACAAAAACCAGTCTGATCTATACGCTGTCTACAAGAGACCCGCTTCAGACCTAGGGAAACACACAGACTGAAACAGAGGGGATGGAAAAGGATATTCCATGCAAATGGAAATCAAAAGAAAGCTGGAGTAGCAATACTCATATCAGATAAAATAGACTTTAAAATAAAGAATGTTACAAGAGACAAGGAAGGACACTACATAATGATCAAGGGATCAATCCAAGAAGAAGATATAACAATTATAAATATATATGCACCCAACATAGGAGCACCTCAATACATAAGGCAACTGCTAACAGCTATAAAAGAGGAAATCGACAGTAACACAGTAATAGTGGGGGACTTTAACACCTCACTTACACCAATGGACAGATCATCCAAAATGAAAATAAATAAGGAAACAGAAGCTTTAAATGACACAACAGACCAGATAGATTTAATTGATATTTATAGGACATTCCATCCCAAAACAGCAGATTACACTTTCTTCTCAAGTGTACACAGAACATTCTCCAGGATATATCCCATCTTGGGTCACAAATCAAGCCACAGTAAATTTAAGAAAATTGAAATCATATCCAGCATCTTTTCTGACCACAACACTATGAGATTAGAAATGAATTACAGGGTAAAAAACGTAAAAAACACAAACACATGGAGGCTAAACAATACGTTACTAAATAACCAAGAGATCACTGAAGAAATCAAAGAGGAAATCAAAAAATACCTAGAGACAAATGACAATGAAAACACGACGATCCAAAACCTATGGGATGCAGCAAAAGCAGTTCTAAGAGGGAAGTTTATAGCTATACAAGCCTACCTCAAGAAACAAGAAAAATCTCAAATAAACAATCTAACCTTACACCTAAAGGAACTAGAGAAAGAACAACAAACAAAACCCAAAGTTAGCAGAAGGAAAGAAATCATAAAGATCAGAGCAGAAATAAATGAAATAGAAACAAAGAAAAGAATAGCAAAGATCAATAAAACTAAAAGCTGGTTCTTTGAGAAGATAAACAAAATTGATAAACCATTAGCCAGATTCATCAAGAAAAAGGAGAGGACTGAAATCAATAAAATTAGAAATGAAAAAGGAGAAGTTACAACAGACACTGCAGAAATAGAAAACATCCTAAGAGACTACTACAAGCAACTCTTAGCCCACAAAATGGACAACCTGGAAGAAACGGGAAAATTCTTAGAAAGGTATAAACTTCCAAGACTGAACCAGGAAGAAACAGAAAATATGAACAGACCAATCACTAGTAATGAAATTGAAACTGTGATTAAAAATCTTCCAACAAACAAAAGTCCAGGACCAGATGGCTTCACAGGTGAATTCTATCAAACATCTAGAGAAGAGCTAACACCCATCCTTCTCAAACTCTTCCAAAAAATTGCAGAGGAAGGAACACTCCCAAACTCGTTCTACGAGGCCACCGTCACCCTGATTCCAAAACCAGAAAAAAATATCACAAAAAAAGAAAATTATAGACCAATATTACTGATGAACATACATGCAAAAATCGTGAACAAAATACTAGCAAACAGAATCCAACAACACATTAAAAGGATCATACAGCATGATCCAGTGGGATTTATCCCAGGGCTGCAAGGATTCTTCAATATATGTAAATCAATCTATGTGATACACCATATTAACAAATTGAAGAATAAAAACCATATGATCATGTCAATAGATACAGAAGAAGCTTTTGGCAAAATTCAACACCCATTTATGATAAAAGCTCTCCAGAAAGTGGGCATAGAGGGAACCTACCTCAACATAATAAAGGCCATATACGACAAACCCACAGCAAACATCATTCTCAATGGTGAAAAACTGAAAGCATTTCCTGTAAGATCAGGAACAAGACAAGGGTGCCCACTCTCTCCACTATTATTCAACATAGTTTTGGAAGTCCTAGCCCTGGCAATCAGAGAAGAAAAAGAAATAAAAGCAATGCAAATTGGAAAAGAAGTAAATCTGTCACTGTTTGCAGATGACATCATACTATACATAGAGAATCCTAAAAATGCCACCAGAAAACTACTAGAGCTAATCAATGAATTTGGTAAAGTTGCAGGATACAAAATTAAGGCACAGAAATCTCTTGCATTCCTATACACTAATGATGAAAAATCTGAAAGGGAAATTAAGGAAACACTCCCATTTACCATTGCAACAAAAAGAATAAAATACCTGGGAATAAACCTACCTAGGGAAACAAAAGACCTGTATGCAGAAAACTATAAGACACTGATGAAAGAAATTAAGGATGATACCAACAGAAGGAGAGGTACACCATGTTCTTGGATTGGAAGAATCAATATTGTGAAAATGACTATACTACCCAAAGCAATCTACAGATTCAGTGCACCCCCTATCAAATTACCAATGGCATTTTTTATGGAACTAGAACAAAAAATCTTAAAATGTGTATGGAGACACAAAATATCCCGAATAGCCAAAGCAGTCTTGAGGGAAAATACCAGAGCTGGAGGAATCAGACTCCCTGACTTCAGACTATACTACAAAGTTACAATAATCAAGACAATATGGTACTGGCACAAAAACAGAAAGATAGATCAATGGAAGAAGATAGAAAGCCCAGAGATAAACCCATGAACCTATGGTCAACTAATCTATGACGAAGGAGGCAAGGATATACAGTGGAGAGAAGATAGTCTCTTCAATAAGTGGTGCTGTGAAAACTAGACAGCTAAATGTAAAACAATGAAATTAGAACACTCCCTAACACCATATACAAAAATAAACTCAAAATGGATTAGAGACCTAAATTTAAGACTGGACACTATAAAACTCTTAGAGGAAAACATAGGCAGAACACTCTGTGACATAAATCACAGCAAGATCTTTTTTGATCGACCTCCTAGAGTAATGGAAATAAAAACAAAAATAAGCAAATGGGACCTAATGAAACTTAAATGTTTTTGCACAGCAAAGGAAACCATAAACAAAACAAAAAGACAACCCTCAGAATGGCAGAAAATATTTGCAAACGAATCAGCGGACAAAGTATTAATCTCCAAAGTATATAAACAACTCATGCAGCTCAATATTAAAGAAACAAACAACCCAATCCAAAAATGGGCAGAAGATCTAAATAGACATTTCTCCAAAGAAGACATACATATGGCCAACAAACACATGAAAGGATGCTCAATATCACTACTCATTAGAGAAATGCAAATCAAAACTACCATGAGCTATCACCTCACACCGGTTAGAATGGGCATCACCAGAAAATCTACAAACAACAAATGCTGAGAGGGTGTGGAGAAAACGGAACCCTCTTGCACTGTTGGTCAGAATGTAAATTGATACCATCACTATGGAGAACAGTATGGAGGTTCCTTAAAAAACTAAAACTAGAATTACCATATGATCCAGCAATCCCACTACTGGGCATATACCCAGAGAAAACCATAATTCAAAAAGAAACATGCACCCCAGTGTTCATTGCAGCACTGTTTACAGTAGCCAGGTCATGGAAGCAACCTAAATGCCCATCGACAGACAAGTGGATAAAGAAGATGTGGTACATATATACAATGGAATATTACTCAGCCATAAAAATGAATGAAATTGGGCCATTTGTAGAAACGTGGATGGATCTAGAGACTGTCATGCAGAGTGAAGTAAGTCATAAAGAGAAAAACAAATATCATATATTAACACATATATGTGGAACCTAGCAAAATTACAGATGAACCGGTTTGTAGGGCAGAAATTGAGACACAGATGTAGAGAACAAATATATGGACACCAAGCAGGGAGAGTGGCAGGGGGGTGAGAGGGGGTGGTTTGATGAATTGGGCGATTGGGATTGACATGTATACACTGATGTGTATAAAATTGATGACTATTAAGGACTTGCTGTTTAAAAAAATAAACAAAATAAAGTTAAAAAATTTTTTAAAAAAAGGAAGGAAATGCTGATATATGCTTCAACATGGATGAACTAAGTGAAACAATCCAGTCATAAGACAAATACTGTATGATCACACTTATATGAGATAGCTAGAGTAGTCAAACTCATAGACACAGAAAGTGGGAGGGTGGTTGCCAGGGGAGGTGAGAATGGAGAATTGTTTAATGAGTATAGAGTTTCAGTTTTTAAAGATGAAAAGAGTTCTGGAGATTGGTTGTCCAACAGTGTGAATGTATATGACTATTGAAGTGTATACCTAAAAATGATTAAGATGGTACCAGCAATCCCACTACTGGGCATATACCCCAAGAAAACCATAATTCAAAAAGATACATGTAGTGCTTCCCTGGTGGTGCAGTGGTTAAGAGTCCGCCTGCCAATGCAGGGGACATGGGTTCGAACCCTGGTCCAGGAAGATCCTACATTTTGCGGAGCAACTAAGCCCGTGTGCCACAACTACTGAGCCTGTGCTCTAGAGCCTGCGAGCCACAACTACTGAGCCCACGTGCCACAACTACTGAAGCCCGAGTGCCTGGAGTCCATGCTCCGCAACAAGAAAAGCCACTGCAATGAGAAGCCTGTGCACTGCAATGAAGAGTAGCCCCTGCTCACTGAAACTAGAGAAAGCCTGCATGCAGCAGTGAAGACCCAATGCAGACAAAAATAAATAAATAAAATAAATTTTTTAAAAAATTAAATATACATGGGTACATGTACCACAATGTTCATTGCAACACTATTTACAATAGCCAGGACATGGAAGCAACCTAAGTGTCCATTGACAGTTGAATGGATAAAGAAGATGTGGCACATATATACAATGGAATATTAGCCATAAAAAGAAATGAAAATGAGTCATTTGTAGTGTGGTGGATGGACCTAGAGTCTGTCATACAGAGTGAAGTAAGTCAGAAAGAGAAAAACAAATACCGTATGCTAACACACATACATGGCATCTGAAAAAATGGTACTGATGAACTTAGTGGCAGGGCAGGAATAAAGATGCAGACATAGAGAACGGTCGGACTTGAGGACACAGTGGGGGAAGGGGAAGCTGGGATGAAATGAGAGAGTAGCATTGACATGTATACACTGCCAAATGTCAAATGGATGGCTAGTGGGAAGCTGCTGCATAGGCACAGGGAGATCAGCTCGATGCTTTGTGATGACCTAGAGGGGTGGGATAGGGAGGGTGGGAGGGAGGCTCAAGAGGGGGGGGATATGGGGATATATGTATACATATAGCTGATGCACTTTGTTGTACAGCAGAAACTCACACAACATTGTAAAGCAGTTATACTCCAATAAAGATATATTTTAAAAAAGAATATTAAAAACTTAAAAATGGTTAAGATGGTAAATTTTATGTTATGTATGTTTTATCACAATTTAAAAAATCTAATATCACTGGAAGTTTTCAAAAGGCTTTGATAACCAGTTTATGGATAATACTTTGAGAATCGTTAGACTAGAAGAATTATCCATATCCATAATCTTGTCATCAGTTTGCTAGTCCAGACTCTAGACTGTTTTGAGGGTTTGTCTGGCCACTCTGGACCTGTGCTAGTGAGTGTTAAACAGGGGAAGAGGGAAAATCAATCCAAGGCTTAGGTGATCTGCTTGAGTCTTGGGGTTCCTTACAGGCCAGTAACCTGTATCTATGGAGGAATTCAGAGGTTTAGCTGTGTCCTTGTCTGAACCCCTTTGAGGTGGAAATGGACCCCAAAGAGAGTCCAGGGACTGATTCTCAGGGCAGATTATCTCCAAATTGGAAGATGTAATAATCACACTGGCAGAGGCTGGGCTCTTTTTGACAATTTTGACTCTCCATTCTAGAAACAGACAGAACAATTGGCACTTTCACCAGGTCAGAATAGTCGTGCAGTGTTCATAATAAGATAAACAAAACTGTCACGGTTGTGCAGTTTGTCCACTGCTCAGAAGTGCACCTGAGGAATGATTGAGGCTCTAAAATGTAGCTCATGTGATTTAAAGAAAAATTTGTTTTTATTGGAGAGTATAGCTCACCCTATTCATCAAAACTTGTGTCCTGTTGCAGGGTTCCATCTGACCAGAAGAAGAGGTAATCTCTTCCTTGTCCAAAAGTGTCATCTTTGCCAAGACCTAAATGAGGGCCTACGTCTTCCTCGAGGGCACCTTTTAAATTTCATGCCCAAAGGGGGATACTTTTAAAACTTTGTGCAGGCACCTTATAGACTATCATTGACTCTCATTCCAAAAGCAAGCTATTAGATTAAGTGATTTGGCCAAATTTCAATTCATACTAATTTTTCAGAACTTGGGCAGGGGGTGGGAAGTGGGCAGAGGGAAGAAGGCAGGCTTAGGGGGATAATGGCTGAGAGAGATGGTGTAGAAGGAGGAGGAAGGCAGAGTGGCCGCTGTAGTAATGCTATACCTCGTTGACATGCCCAGTCATGAGCATCGCCCCATTCTCAGGTCATTACGCTGGTGTCACATGGACTGAGATTTATAGTGCATGCAAAAATTCTTTGCGATGCTCACACATGTGGATAGACATTTTTTAACCATTTCTCTATACCAAGGCTTCCTAACTGGGTCCTCTGGGCATTTCCTGAACCTCCTCAAATCGTACCCGAAATTTAGAGAGTATGCTGTTACATGTGTGCTTCTGTGGGGGAAGTTCATAACTTTAATCGAATTCTCAAAAGGATATGAGACCCAAAATGGGTTCAAAACCAGAATAGATAAACACTTGGCCCCTTCCCTCTGAGTCTCTGTAGTTCAGGCACTTGTTCTGTCTTGTTCCATATCTGCCTGTATCTCAGCATTCCCCATGGCTCCCACAGACCAAACACTTATGAATGGTGCTCATAAGAATGCCACTTCAATTAGTTAAGTAGGCACAGTGATTTTTTTCCCCTTTCTACTATATTGGTCTTCAGAAGTTTTGCTTGCATTCTCCACCCCCTGCCTGCCCGCCAAAAAAAATCTTAAAAGCTGTTTACAACCTCACATCTAAAAATGGATGTATAAAATTTAAAATCAAGTTTAAATGGTTGCAAAAGACATATTTTCTGGCATATTGTACATGCTTTCAATATATTTGCCTCAGAACTTTGGAGTCTCAAATATAGCCCATTCTAGTTGATTCAAGTGTCCAACATATAATTTAATTAGCAAAGTCAGTCCTTGCTGTTGAAACTTTCAGCCAAATCAAAGTTATTTTCTGCCAGAAAAATATTAGACTTTCTTTTTAAAAAAATTCAAATCAACGTGTGAACATATCCCTGTGATACGTTTCTTAGTTTTGAATTAAAATTTTTAGGTTGGTAAGTTTATAGGAGTAACGAGGTAAGCACGAGGGAGAGGGAGACAGAGACAGAGAGAGACACAGAGACACAGAGAAACAGAATAGAGAGAAGAGGAGAGAGGAGAGGTTTAGCTCCCATTATTAGTCCTTCTTGCCACTTTCTGATCTCTTTGCTTCCCTCCCAATGGACTCACCCTCAGAGGCATTTCAAATTTGTCCCCTGGTTTGCTTTGTGGGTGGTCTTACACCCTGGGGCAGCTTACTTACCACAGCAAGAATTAAGTAGGGGGAAGAAGTGTTTTTTGATTTTTTTTTTTTTTTTTTTTGTCAAGGGGAAGAAAGAACATGAAAACCATCAGAAGGAGAAGCATTCTCAAGCAGATCAGTTTTCAAAAATCTTATTTTGAAATAATTTTAGGTTACAAACAGTAGCAAAAATAGTCCGGAGAGGTTCCACACACCCTTTACCCAGCTTCTGATAATGTTAACATCTCACACAACTATAGTATATTTATCAAAACTAAGAAATTAACATTGGTTCAGACTTCACAGATTCATACATATTTCACCAGTTTTCCCACTAATGTCTTTTTTTCTGTCTCAGGATAATATGTTGCTTTTACAGTTGACCCTTGAACAACACGTGTGTTTGTGTGTGGAGGTTAATCTGCCTATAATTTAGTCGACCCTCCATATCCCCGGTTCCTCCAAAACCTTGGATTCAACCAACTGTGGACTGTGTGGTACTGTAGTACTTACCACTGAGAAATACCTGTGTATGGATGGATCTTTGCGGTTCAAACCTGCATTGTTCAAGGGTCAACTGTAGTTCTTGTGTCTTCTTAAACTCTTCAATCTGTGACTGTATCTTGGTCTTTCCTTGTCTTTCATGACCTTGACACTTTTGAAGAGTACTTTTCAGGTATTTTGTATAAAGTATATTCATTTGAGTCTGTCTGATGTTTTCTCATGAGTAGACTGGGGTTATACATTTTTAAGAAGAACACTGCAGAGGTGAAGTGCTTTCATTGTATCAGGTCAGGGGTTCGTGACATCAACATGACTTATCATGGTGCTATTAACGTTGATCACTTGGGTAAGTGGTGTATGCTGGGTTTCTCCACCATAAAGTTACGGTTTCTCCCTTTCCATCTTCTGTTTGATAGAGGAGAGTCATTAAGTCCAGCCCACCCTCAAGGGGAGAGGAATGAAACTCCACCTCCTGGAGGGAGGAGTAGCAGAAAATATGGATAAATGTTAAAATCATCATCACAGTAATTAGTAAATATTTTGGGATAGGCTATTCAACTATCCTGTTTAACATTAAAGTTTTGCCTCCTAATTTTAGCATTTGTCAGTGTATCTTATCTGCAGGAATTATTATGGTGGCATTCTAATGGTGATTTTCTGTTTCACTCATTCTTTCTTGGCTTCACTCTTGGCCAAGCAAATGTATAAGGAAAATAGTCTCCTCTCCATTTATTGATTTATTCATTCATTTGTTTATATCACTACAGATTCACTGATGCTTATTTTATTATTTGGGTTATAAACCAATATTATTTATTTTGTTGCTCAATTTCTTCCAGCTTTGGACATTGGGAACTCTTTAGCGTTGTGTACGTTTGACATGCTTCTATCTTCCCTCCCTCCAACTCTCCCATCTTTTCCTTCCTTCCTTCCTCCCTTCCTTCCTTCCTTCCTTCTTTCCTTCCTTCCTTCCTTTCTTCCCCCCCTCTTTTTCTTTCTTTTCTTCTTTCTTTCCACTTTCTTATTTTCTGGCACTATAAGCTATTCCAGGCTTATCTTGTATTTTCCATGCCCTGTCCCTAGAATCAGTCATTTCTCCGAGGAGCCCTAGTTCCTTTTATTGGTAAATGGTATCTAGAAACCAAGGTCTGAATGATAGCTAAGCAAATACATTTTAAGAAAGAGTATATGTGAAAGTTGAGGATCTGGAAATGAATTCCCTTAATGCTATCTATATTCACATATCCTCTGGAAATTCTTGTGTGTTGAACACTAGGTGTTTTTTTGTTTGTTTGTTTGTTTTTTGCGGTACGTGGGCCTCTCACTGTTGTGGCCTCTCCTGTTGCGGAGCACAGACTCTGGATGCACAGGCTCAGTGGCCATGGCCCACGGGCCCAGCCACTCCGCGGCATGCAGGATCTTCCCGGACCGGGGCACTGTCCTCTGCATCAGCAGGCGGACTCTCAACCACTGCGTCACCAGGGAAGCCCGAACATTAGGTTTTTATAAAGCTTAAAGACATACTGTGTGTTGTACAGCCTAAATACCTGAGAAATAAGTTCTACAAAATGCTAAAACTGTGAATATATGCTTACCACCTATGTTATATGTGTTAGTTAACATGCTTTATTAGAAAATAGAGTAATGGCAAATCGAAGCTGGTGAGGAAAATGCCTGTTAACTAAATATATAGATTAACCCCATTATTTTGTTCTTAAGATTCTTTAGAGCTAATCAAGCTCAAATCTATAATCAGCTAAGTGGTATTTCACTTCTTGAATGTTTACTTCTGAACCCTTTAGTCTCTGTTGCAGGGGCCTTGGGTAGGTATTAAAATCTCAGCATTCTTGCTTGGTATCCTCACATTTTCTGGCATCTTCAGATTTGTTGCATTAGCAATTTCCTGCTTCACTGCTCCTCCCTATAAAACAAGCTGTAAGGTTTTGTAGTCTTACAGGCAGAGTTGAGTAACAGCACTTACATCTCTCTTTATAAAAATCAGCCTTTTTGTTGCCTGGTGCCTGCCTTAGTATGGTCACTCAGGCTTTTAGGATATTTAAATGGTAACAGGCTCCCCTGGTGGCACAGTGGTTAAGAATCCTCCTGCTAATGCAGGGGACATGGGTTCGAGCCCTGGTCTGGGAAGATCCCACATGCCGCGGAGTAACTAAGCCCGTGAGCCACAACTACTGAGCCTGCGCTCTACAGCCCACGAGCCACAACGACTGAGCCCATGTGCCACAACTACTGAAGTCCGCATGCCTAGAGCCCGTGCTCCACACAAGAGAAGCCACCACAGTGAGAAGCCCGTGCACCTCAATGAAGAGTAGCCCCTGCTCGCTGCAACCAGAGAAAGCCCATGTGCAGCAACAAAGACCCAACGCAGTCAAAGATAAAAAATAAAAAATAAATAAAAATAAATAGTAACAAAGGAATCCCAGAAAAACACCCCATGAACTAATGATAGCTCAGTTTCCCTGTATTTCTTCTTGACACTTCACCGACTACACAGCCCCTGATCTAAGTTGTGGAAAATGTCTGAGATCAGTGGCCAAGACTGAGTACACACGTGCAGTGACTGAGGGAAGATTTGGGCTGTGCTTGCATTCACACTAGGTACTTTGGGCTTAAGGAAAATTTTGGCTCTGAATGTGGTGCTGTTGTCATTCTTTTTTTAGACTATTGCAACATTCCTCATTGAAAGAAGACAATACTTGAGCTTCTCAGAAAGGAATACTTAAATTTGTACCCAACTTAGAACATAAGCTAAAGAAGGACCATTTGAATGGCATTCAGTAAGTACCTGCCTTTCCTATCTCCACCAAATGTACACATGTGCTGTGACACCCACTTAAGGGGTTTCCAACATTTTTGGATATGAAGAAACATTTTTAATGTCTTCCAATCTCTAAAATCCCCATAAGAGCAGTTGTGTTTTTAGGATCTGCTGAGAAAACATTTGATGACAAAAGCTGTTATGAATTCAGCAATGCTTTGGAATAAATTAGTTTTGCACAACAATATATACATATATTGGGAAAATAGTGGTCTGTCTTCATAGGATACATACTATTTATTCAATCTATAAATAACTCTTGGTTTGTGAATAGATTCTGAATCTCCTCATAATAAGCTTAGGGCCACGGTCAGAGCATGATAGCCCAGCAACTATAGATATAAACAGTAGTTGATTTAGTTAACTGATGTTACCAAGAGTTCTTAATTAAGGGGTGGTAAGAAATCAAGATTAAGCCTTAGGGTCAGAAGCAAATCAAAATTAAGCCTTAGGGGCAGAGGTATTAATAAATATCAGAAGATTTAGTAATAAGAACAATATTTCACATTTCAAGTGACACATGCACTTTTTCACTGTTTAATTAGAATCCTATACAGAGAGCTTAACTCTTGTTAGAATCACTTAATACATGGAGGTAGGAGGTTGAGTAAATTAGATTGTAGTTGATCATGATAGAAGCAAGACTCAATTCTAATGTCCATTAGTAGCATAGAGATTGCTCTTAAACAATCATATTAAAATGTGTTAGTGAAACAACCGCTCTGATAATTTGGGGAGAATTAAATTAGTACAATTTCCTGTGATAGCAATTTGGCAAAGTGTGTTGAAAACCTCAAACACCTTGGTCCAGTAATGCTATCTATTGGAGAAATAAAATGAGTTTCAGCACTTTTTATATTGGTAAAGAATGTGGAACTATCTACATACCAACAACAGAGACATGGTTGAGCTCATTATGGTCTACTGATTAGATGGAACATTAAGTAGTCATTAAAAATTATCTTTACACATTCAACTGACTGGCTGATTCAGTCAGGCTACTGTGGGTAAACTTGGCCAAAATACTCATTATTATCTTTTTCGTTTTCTCCAAGCATGTACCTTTAACAATGAAGCAAATAACAACTAATTTAAAAATAATAAATAAAATAGTGTAATTGCACAATGAAAAAAAAATTATATTTACAAAGTATTCATTAGGTGTAGAAATGCACATATGTTATTTAAGAAAAAGCAGTGTACCAAATTGTACATATAGTATAACTGTGCAAATAACTTTTTTCAGATTTTTATAATAAACCTGAATATCTTTTATAACAAAAGCTCAATATATTTGTTTCTTTTCTTTCTTTCTTTTTTTTTTTTTTTTTGTGGTACGCGGGCCTCTCACTGTTGTGGCCTCTCCTGTTGCGGAGCACAGGCTCCAGACGCGCAGGCTCAGCAGCGGCCACGTTTCACGGGCCTAGCTGCTCCACGGCATGTGGGATCTTCCCGGACTGGGGCACAAACCCACGTCCCCTGCATGGGCAGGTGGACTCTCAACCACTGCGCCACCAGGGAAGCCCCTATTTTCAAACTGTATTACAAATTAGTTTTCTCTTTTTAAAAATAATATTGGAAAGCAATATGTAAAACAGCAAGATAATTGGCTTTCTAAACAAGCAGACTTGGGTTCAGATTCCAGCTCCAGATTTGGTGGATGTGTGTGACCTTGGGCAAGTAATTTAAAAGCTCTCATTTCAGGTTCCTTATCTATGTAATGGGTTGTATGAAGACAAGATATAATAACATATATGTAAAGTGCCTAATATAAAAAAGCATAGCTGGGTTAACAGTTCAGAAACTGCTATGCATGTATACTGGAGTTTTGAACAAATGAATAAATGGATGGTGGGTGATGGGAGCCATATTTCTCCAAGTTGGAGAGAGAGGTTACAGATAAGCAAGGAGGGGGCAAGAGGGGGTAGATGTACCACAAGATACTGGATTAAAAACAGAATCATCATTATGAAACTGTGTTTAACTTAATATAGATAAAGATGGATAGATGCAGAAATAATTATAGATTTTTATAACCCATATTACATAGTTGAGTATACGTACATGTATTTTTCTAGCTCTGTCTGCTGAGAGGGCCTAGAAGCAGTGACACCCCAGTAGCAACAAGCGTACTCAGAGCATAGATCTTGGTTTCTAATACTATTTTCTAATAAAAGGAACTAGGGCTCCCTGGAAAAATGGCTGATTCTAGGGTTGGGGCAGGGAAAACACAAGATGAGCCTGGGGTGTCTTGTAGTGCCAGAAGTTAAGAAATGCTCAAAAAACAAAAGGATAGGAGCATGTCTAAGAGACACTGGAGACAACCTAAAAGAGTTGCCAGTGGCCAAATCTGGAAGGATGTGAGCAATAAAATGAATATTTTTGAGTCCATACTGATATAAATGATTGATAAACAGTAAATGAATTGGGAGAAAAGACAAATCTTCCTTACAGAACTCCAGGTAATTTATGTAGATAAGTAGAAACTGACACACCATTGTAAAGCAATTATACTCCAATAAAGATGTTAAAACAAACAAACAAACAAACAAAAGACTTCCTCCAGGAGGTGGAGCTCAGTTCCTTTCACCCACCCAGGGTGAGGTCTGTAGTAACTTGCTTTCAAAAAGTAGATTATGGAAAGGGGGAAAACGAGTAACTTTACAGTGGAGAAATCTGACCAACACTGTCTCTGGCAAGTGATCAACAGTCATAAGTCATGTTAATAAATGTACCCTTAGTATAATGTGATTCAAAATGACACTACTTTTGTGTTCTTTATCTCCCAAACCTGTAACCCCAGTCTAATCATGGAGAAAATAAACAAATTCAAATAGAAGGACAATTTTCAATATACCTCAAAATCATCAAGGTCATTAAAAACAAGGGAAGTCTGGGAAACTGTTACAGTCAAGAGGCGCCTATGGAGACACGACAACTAAATGTTATCTAGTATATTTTATAGGATCGTGGAACAGAAAAAGGACACTAGTGGAAAAGCCAGTGAAATTTGAACAAAGTGTGTGTAGTTCGTAGTAATGCACTGACATTAGTTCTTTAGTTGTGACAAAGGTAACATAGTTGTATGTAAAATGTCACCTTTGCTGTACCCTAGCAAGTGATGGAAAAGTTCCTTCTTGAACCTTCCAAGCCACAAATTGAGGGAGCCTGTTCCAGCTTTGGTCAGCTCTGAAGATTAGATTATTCACTCTTCGTTCCCAATCATCCATTCAATTAGGACTGGTTGTGCACCTTAAGACCTCCTGCTAGAGCATTAAGGTACATCAGTAAAGAAAATGAATGTGGCTTCTGCCCTCCAGGGGTGATTAGAAAGTGCATGCCTTCAATAAGCAGACTTCCATTTCCACGCAGTATTTACCCAGTGATCCTAGTTCTGCCTGTCTTGGTGCCACAAAGTATATAGAGAATCTCTCTTGCTCAAAATAATCTTCAAATTTAGGAAGGCAATGACCATGCTTCCTCTGAATTTGCTCCAGACAAAATGCCCTCTTTCCGTCTCTTCCCTTCAGTATTTTCTCAAATATACAATTTTGGTTTTCCTCTAAATCCTTTTTGTCTTCTAGTTTTTTCATATTCTTCTTGGGGTATGGAGTTCAGAATAATTTTAACCACTACTAGGTAACTAGTCTGCTAGTTGTGTGACATACTTACACAAACTGTTTATTTTTGATAACCCCCAAAGCTGATATTGTTACCTCATGTTACCGATGAGAAACTGGTACCTTGGTTAAGGACATTAATTCATTTACAAATGAATTTATTGAGGAACTACTTTGTACCAGGCCCTCTTCAAAGTGATGGGGATAAAACAGTGAATAAGGCAGATTAAGTCTCTGCCTAATGGAGTTTATTATTCTAGAGCAGCCATGGGCCAAATCCAGCACCTGCCACCTGTTTTTGTGAATAAAGTTTTATCGCAGCATGGCCCCACTCTTCGTTAACATATTGCCAATGGCTCCTTTCCCCTATAATAGCAGAGTTGAGAAGTTGTGACAGAGACCCACATGACCCACAAAGCCAGTAATATTTACTATCTGGGCTTTTATAGAAAAAGTTTACTCACCCATATTCTAAGGAGATTGAGAGTATGGGGGATGGTGCTTAGGCATCAAAGGAGAGAGAAAAAAATAAACTAAGGAATTATATGTCCGATGTGATGGGTGCAGTGGAGAACAATAAAGCAGGGAAAGGGAGACGGCAAGTGCAACAGTGGTGTGTGTGTGTGTGTGTGTGTGTGTGTGTGTGTGTGTGTGTGATGGAATTTAGGATGAGAGAGGAACTCTTGGAAATGGTAACATGGGAGTAAAGACCCAGGGGCACTGAGGGAGTAGACAGAGAGGGTATGTAAGAGAGGGACGTTCGGCCAGAGGGAACTGCAAGGACCCTGACGTGGGAGAGAGTGTTCCTAGGCTTGAGGAACAGCGGCTGGAGAAGAGAACCCAAGGGAGGAGGATAGTGGTAGGAGATGAGAATGGAAGTGGAGGTGGTACAGGGCCTGCATGCAGTAGGGCCATATAACTTCTCCGGCTCCCCTGCTGGCCGATGTGGTAGGCAAGAGAAGATTGGGGCAGAGGAGCTAGATGATGGGACCATAATGTAAACTATTGTTCTGGCTGCTGCGCTGAGGACAGACTGAGGAAGGGCAAGAGCAGAAGTAGTCAGTAGGCGACTACATGGATGCAGGCAGCAGATAATGGTGGCTCAGAGTGAGGGACAAAGCAGGACTGTGGCCCCAGATCTACTTTACCCCAGAGCCCAGGCTCTGTCAAACATAGATTCTAATCACAGAACCTGATACTTTAGTCCTGGGTCATGTAAGGCAGCATTTACCTGCAAAATATCTAACTTCCTCATGGATTCTCTGTGTCCTGTCAGGAGAATGGTGTGACTCTAGTAGATGAATCCATAATAATAAGATAATTGAGGGGCTAGATAAAAACTCTGGGCAGTGCTCATTAGCTCTTCTGAGTCAGAGTAGGGACACTCATGAACATAATTAAAGCTCTGAAGCACAGTTTCTAAAAAAAAGGGACTTATATACACACTCACAATATTTTGCATACATTTTTAGGGTGTTCACTACCTCTGCCTCTAGGATTTAATACTGAGAACTGATTGCTTTGGGGTTATCTAAATCAGAGCACTGGCCATAAAGTGAGAGTTCGTGGTTCAGCAAGAAAGGAAGATGGCACTTCACTGAGTGAGTGGGGAGATATGTGGGCACATGTGAACCTTATGACATCTTTTAAGTTAGCCTGGATGTATCTCCTATTGTACTGACACAAAATGATATATTTATTCATCATTTTTCAAAAAATAAAGGTATTAATTTTATAAAACATTATAAATTTTCTTTGGTACAAAATAAATGTCCCTTTTGAAATACTTATTTAAAAGCTGAGTACATGGTGATATCCCATCTCTCCTTGAGCATCAAATGCCTTTGTCATATTTCTGCTCCCATTTATATTTTGTAAATGAAGAAATTAAAGCAGTTTTACAGGGAGCTTAGATTCTTCTCCATTCATGGACTTGACTGAAAATGGGGAAAAAAGGCCATTCAGGCCGAAATGATGAGCTTTCTCCTTCCTCCTTTGTTACCTGACCAGAGTTGCACAGAAATGTTGGCTTTTCCATGTGCTGACTAAGCTAGTTTATTAGCCTGGTGTGCATCTGGATTTGAAAGATCCAGACTGCAATTCTGTTTCCTTAGACAATACTTTTTATCTGACTCAGTCCTAGCATTTCTTATCTAGAAGCAAGGACATTTTTCTGGTTGTTGGATTACTTTGATAAAGAGATTTGAGAAAGAAAACCAGAACAAGAATAATAGGATATTTTCTCAAGGCACATGTAGACACCATTATTTATAATAACAAGAACCTGAGAGTGTTCTCAACCAATTTTTAAAAATTCATTTCATGAAAATTGGGTATTCAACGGTCACCCTTTTCTTCATGTTTCGTTGGCTTTTTCTGTAAACGCAGCACTTATATGTGTAGATCTTCCACTCTGAAACGCTAAAATGAATCAATTATTAAGTGGCTTACCTTTATCAAAAACAAGGTCAATCTTATAACTGCATTGGTTTGCTAGGAAGCAATGGTGATTAGGCTAGGCTTTTATCAATGGGAATGAACCCCAAAGGTGTAAAAGACTTTGAATTCAACAAAAATGACAAGAGCCCTTCAGCAATTTTAAAGTAATAAAATAAAAGAATGAAAATACCTTGACTATAAGATTTCAAAATCAAGCTATGAAGTCTTCCTGTTTCCTTTTATTTGGGGTGTGAGGATTCCTTTGTAAGAAATTTTAGTTTGGTTTAATAGGAGAGCCGCGCTACAGCAATATGTGGAAAACACTAGGTGGCGCTAGAGGACTGTAATAATTGACCACAATTAGAGCCCTTTGCAAATCACACCATTGTCAGAACCAAGAGGAGTGTGAAATTTTACATTAAAGATTGATGCAAATGATCAGCTTTCTTTCTCCTCTGACTATGGCTTAGCTCACTAAAAATCCAAGTTCAGTTTTGTCATGAGTGAAATAGAGTTTATGCAGTGCTCACTGGGCATTAACTTTTCAAAACAAACTACACTATAGAAACAGCATTCCTTTGTTTGGATGCTCCCATTTTCAAATTTTGTTGATCCTGAAAGTCATGGTCTTAGTTTGCTTAACAGTCATCAACTCACTGTAAACCATCCACATGAAAATACTATTTGATAGTCATCTCTCCAGTGACTGACAGTTTCTTTCCTTATTTTGTGCAGCTTTTTTTTTTTTTTTTTTAATTTAAAGGGTCACGGTAAATCTTGGAGCATAGCAGAGCATATGATGAAAGGTGAAGGCTGTTCCTTCATCCTCCACTTGCTCATGTTGTAAAAAAGAATGAAAAATGTCTGCTGCATAAGCTGATTTTCGTGTTTCATCTTGACTCTTCCACAGGAAAATCCATTTCATAATCATTTCATTGAGGGTTGTTCTTGTCCATTTTCATTGGAAGATATCCACTTTCTGGAAGTCAATTAAGATTTGGCAAGAGAGAAAATAGTACACAGGGTTAATCATTATTACATTTCTATTCTCTTTTTGAAAATGATAAAAGAAAGCATATACCTAGTTTTTCAATCAGCTTATTTGTCGAATTCCTCTGCAATACTTGGAAAGGTTCTCTCTCATTAATTCATTCTGAAACGTAAGATACAAGGTAGAAATAGTAAACTTGAGATTTAAAATATAAAGATACATAGTCTAAAGATAAAATAATATCTTAGTATAGTCAAATAGAATATCAGTTTCACAAAATTAACACATATCTAATATAGTTCATCTTATTTTGAATTTTAGAAGCTAAAATCCAATATTTCTACATTGCAGATTCACAATTTACCATGATATAAAATGAGAAAAATAATTACTAATATACCGTTAAGTTTAAGTTAAATTATTCCAATTTTATATTTCTTTATCAAAGATAATTTTAAAAATTAAAAATTAGCACTTTGGTTTTATATACAACTTCGTAGAAGATCTCAATGTAACTTCAAGTTTTGGGACAGATGATGATTTTAGGATATAAGCTACGGATTGAGGGTCTCTTGGGCAGGCACTTGGGATGCTGAATGAACTCCTTGACTGCCGTAAGGAGTTGGTCCGTCTCATTAGAGAATGTATTTCTTTCATAGCATCGTAGGTGGCCATATAAATTTTCCTTCTTAGTTTTTTTTTTTTTCCTTAGAGCCCATGACCAAAAGTAAGGCAAATAAGATTGCCAGACTTTTGTTGCTGACCTTGAAGGATTCAATAATATTGGGATAGTTGTTAGTATTTACTCATTCAGATCTCTAATGGAGCCCCAATGACCTAAGAGGATTAAGAAAGCTTTCAAAAATTCACAAGAGTTCCCATACTGGGGAAGTAAAAGGAACATTTAAGAACTATATTTCAGGTGTGCAGTTCATATTAGGCTCAGAAATCACTTGCTTAATAAACTTTTTTTTTTTTTACTAAGTGTATTTTATTTTTGGTTCCATTGGGTCTTCATTGCTGCACGCAGACTTTCTCTAGTTGTGGCAAGCGGGGACTACTCTTTGTTGCGGTGTGCGGGCTTCTCATCACAGTGGCTTCTCTTGTTGCAGAGCATGGGCTCTAGGCGCACAAGTTTCAGTAGTCATGGCTCTCGGGCTCTAGAGCGCAGCTCAGTAGTTGTGGTGCATGGGTTTAGTTGCTCCGCAGCATGTGGGATTTTCCTGGACCAGGGCTCGAACCGGTGTCCCCTGCATTGACAGGCGGATTCTTAACCATTGCACCACCAGAGAAGTCTTAAACTATTCTTTGATTTTTCTCTTAAGATCAGAAATCTGAGAGGAAGTTCTTGTGGCAAAAAGAATTCCACTCCAAAGAGGAAATGTATTCCCAGAGAACATTTTAATCCTGATTTTCAAAAACTCACACTTGTAAATCATTACTGTTTGAGCCAGTAGTAGTTTGATAAGCTTTCCAGGTGGAAAGCATCAAAAGCAGGAAGTTGTCAAAGAACTGTTTTGTTGATATTTTGTTAAGTTAAATTATCAAACCAATTGTAAGACTACTGGTTCATATGTTATTAAAGAGGAAAAAATAGAATTAAAGAATTATAATTTCATTGAAAAACATTTAGCAAAACATCTTCAATTCTAAGTGAAAAGGCTTGGAAAACAAACTTGAATTAGGTATCAGGTAGTTTTATATTTTTATTCAGGAAGTAACTATGGTGGAAAGAGAAAAGGACTGGATTCTAAAGTTGGAGATTTAGGTTCCATGTCTTGGAATAACCTTGGGCAGGTCAACCTCTTTAAGAATATTGCATCATAGTCTTATAAAAGATATACTACCAACATCCTATGGCTCTTGAGAGGCTTAAAGAAGATAATGTATGATGTATGAAATAATTGTTCAGTGTAAAGCCCTTCTCATCCATCCATCCATCCATTGTTTATTTACTCATTCTAACATATATTAATCCTTCATTAAGTGTCTTCATGTGTGGCTCTATTTTCTCGCTTGATTTTTCATTGATCCTGAAAGTGCCATTTGATCGGTAGAATAAACAATGCTAAGCTTGGTCTAAGATGTTTTTTTAAGTGGAAGGTATATAAAAATAGAATTTTTGAATCCAGTAGATAGTGCAAGATATGTCATGATGTTGAGTTACAGATGATAAGCCTAAAATCTGGAGTAACTATATGTTAAAGCAAAGAGCACCAAAAGGCGAGATTAGTTAGGGTTCTTTCTTGGTTAGTTTCAGAGTGGAGAAAAACCCTTGGGATGGAGCAGGAATTTCCAGACAAGGGTAATATTATAGTTAAAATGGCATGTAAAAATAATTCCTCTTTTCAGGATATGGTCTATAAATTATCCTGACTGAAACAGAGGGCTATATAAGAAAATGCTAAAAGATACATTTTGGGTACAACCATTTCATGAAGGTCCCTAAAGGTCAAAATGAGGATCAGAAATTTGACCTACACTCTGCTTAAAATTATAATCAGGCAGAATAGTTAGAAAAGGGGGCAGAGAATGCCGTTAGAGAAATATTTATGTAGTTCATCATATATTTTCGAATACTCACTGTAGGCACAGAATTGTGCAAAGCTCTGGGGGGGGGGAGGGGTTGTTGCAGATGTAGAAGGAGTTATTGATCCTCTCCACTAAGAGCTTCCAAATTAGTTAGAAAGAAGGTATAATCATAATGAGGAGTTAAGTATCACTGAGGGTGAAATATGATAAAATTAGCAGACTGGTACTAGATGGTACAGAGACTCAGGGAGAAGGAAGTTAAGAGGGGTGAAGAACATCTTGTAAGAGTCGTCTATACTCTCTGTGTACACTCTCTCTCTTTACATTTCTTTGTTGAATCTACTCCACTCACCTTCCCCCTCATACACCCACTGAAACTGCTCTTGCCAAGGTCACCAAAGATTTCCATATTTCTAAATTCAGTGGTCATTTCCAATCTTACTTGACTTGTCAAAGCATTTGATTGAGTTGCCTACTTCTCTCTCTTGGCTTCCTCCTACATCACTGAGTACTCCCTCTCAGTCTGCTTCCCTGGACCCACCCCACACCTGACCTCTTAACAATGAAGTGCTCAAGGACTCTTTTCGTCTTCATCTGCACTGAGTCCCTTGATGATCTCACGTCTGTAAATACCTTCTATATAAATAATATCTAAATTTATATTTTCAGCCCCAAAATTTCCCCCGGATTCTTTTTTTTTAAAATTTATTTTCTTTATTTTTTTGGCTGCGTCAGGTCTTAGTTGTGGCATGCGGGGTCTTCGTTGAAGCATGCGGGATCTTTTGTTGCAGCGCAGGCTCTTCATTGTGGTGCTTGGGTTTCTCTCTAGTTGTGGCAGGCGGGTTTTTCTCTTTCTGGTTGTGGCGTGTGGACTCCAGGGCGCATGGGCTCTGTAGTTTGCGGCACGTGGACTCTCTCGTTGAGGCGCGTGAGCCCAGTAGTTGTGGCGCGTGGGCCTAGTTGCCCTGTGGAGTGTGGGATCTTAGCTTCCCGACCAGGGATTGAACCGGCATCCCCTGCACTGGAAGGCGGATTCTTTACCACTGGACCACCAGGGAAGTCCCTCCCCTGAATTCTTGACTCATAATACTCAATACATCCACATGGATGTCTAGTATACATCTCAAACTTAACATGCTAACATGTCTGAAACTCAGCTGTCAATTTTTCTTCTCCCTCTGCCTTACTTTCTTCTCTCACAGTCTTCTTCATATTAATCAGAGTACTCAGGGCAAAACCCTGGAGACAACAGTGTGTCTCATATTCCACATTCAATCCATCAGCAAATTATGTCATCTTTCCCTTCAAAATGTATTCAGAATTGGTTCTTTTCTCACCACTTCTACCACAACCCATGTCACCGAGTCATCATTGCCTCTTGTTTGGATTATTGCAACGGTCCCTAACTGTTCTTCCTGATTCCCCTTTTTCTCCCCTTAAAGGTGTTTTTGACATGGTATCTAGAATAATCTCGTTAAAATGTCAGTCAGATGTGTCACTTCTTTGCTCAATGTAAGAGCATTCTGTAAGGACTTATGAAGCCAAATCCTTCCAATGCCCTACAGATGCTACTCAAATTTGTCACCTCTGACCTCATCTCTTTGCCATCTCTTCCTGGCTCACTCTTCCCCAGACACATTGGCATTCTTGCTGTTCCTCTAATATATGAAGTTGTACTTCCTTCTCAGCCTTTTCCCCTTGCCGTTCCTTATGCCCGGAAAGCTCTTACTCCAAATATTTTCATGGCTTACTCCTTCACCTCCTTCAATCTTTACTCAATTGTCATCTTTTCATGAGGCTTTGACAGTCCTTAATTGCTACCACGAGAGGTTCAGATGTTATCCTGTGAGATAGAGTTTTAAAATTCCAATCCATCTGCTTCTAGAGTAAGGTTTCTCAAAGTGTATTCTTCTGACAGTGTTCGTCAGGATCACCTGGATGCTGTTAAAATGCATCCTTTTCAGGGTCAAAGACCAGACCAATAAATTGTAATTGAAAGTGGGGCTGGTAAGGCACATTTTAATAACCTCCTCCAGGTGAAAATTAAGCAGACTAAGGTTTGGGAACTACTGTCTTAGAGTATCCTGGACAGTTATCTAGGATTGCTTGGGGGTGGAACAAAGGAGAGGAGGTGGAGTGGAGAGTTTATAGATGTGGATCTAAGCATTCTCTCCCAGACTCAACCAGAGAGGCTTTGAGTTTCTGTTTTACTTACCATGTGTCTGAGTGAAGATTCTCTTGAAGAAATGGTTTATTGGAAAAAATAAGTGAACACATAAAATAGCCTTCTCTATATATGGCAAAATAAAATAAGTTTTATTTATTTATTTTTGGTGTGCAATGGAATAAAAGGGCAAATGTGTTAAGAAATAATCCAGGGGCTTCCCTGGTGGCACAGTGGTTAAGAATCCACCTGCCAATGCAGGGGACACAGGTTCGAGCCCTGGTCTGGGAAGATCCCACATGCCACGGAGCAACTAAGCCGGTGTGCCATAACTACTAAAGCCTGTGGGCCTAGAGCCCGTGCTCTGCAAAAAGAGAAGCCACTGCAATGAGAAGCCCACACAGCAATGCAGACCCAACGCAGCCAAAAACAAATTTAAAAATAAATAAATAAATAAATTTAACTAAAAAAAGGAAAGCTTTAAAAAAAATAACAACAAATAATCTGGAGGTGTATAAGGAATTTAATCCATGCATCAGGCAAGTATTTATTAAGCATCTGTTATGTGTTTGGCACCATATTAGGTGCTGGGAGTACAAAGGTGAATAAGACATAGTCCCTACTATTATGGTGCTCACAGTAGTGAGATTAATGGGACTTGGGAAAGACTATAGCCAGGGAAAACATTTCAGAAGGCGGCTGTCCAGATATGAGATGATGAAGACTTCATCTAGAATGGTAGTAAGGAGGTGGGTGAAAGAGATATTCTGAAGGAAGACATGATGAGATAATGTACATGACTGATCTATGAGACACATACTAAAACAGTGAGAGCTAATTCTGAGGTTTAAAGGCTGTATGTAAAGAAAATTTGGGTGTCACTAATGAAATTAGGGTAACTGTGAATAGGACTTTGTGTGTGTGCTGGGGGCGTGTTGGGAGTATTAGTGAGTTTACTCTTGTATGTTTAGTGTCAGACAACTGTAGGACATTTGAATGACGATACCCTCTGGTTGCTGAAGATGTTAGGCTGTAGTTTAGGTTCAAAGGGGTGGCTTGAAACTAGGAAACTGACAATTTGGGGAGAGTTACTCAGAGGAACCAGCATAGGAGACAAAAAGGAACCCTCAGAGAGGCTGAAAAGAAAGCTGACAAGGATGGTTTTGTGGAGAATTGATGATGTAAAATTTGAGAAAGGCTATTGAATTCAGTTAAATGTAGGCTACAGGTTACCTTAGAGCCCTATCAATGCAGGGATGGAAATGTGATTCGGGGGAGCTTAGTGAGACCTCAGAGATCATGAAGCAGGAGCCACAGGTGACTACGATGTCAGGAATTTAACTGTGATGGGAAAAAGTGCTAGTGTATTTTCTTGACTGCGGGCTTCAGAGTTCTCCTTTCTGCCAGATTCATTCAGAAGCTCAGAGCCATCAAGTCTAGAGTCCTATTTTCCTATGGGTCTAGTTAATTCCATTTACCAGATCCAAAGTTGGTGGTAGTTATGAAAAGGTGTTCATTTTCCTTTCTTGAACTCCCCTCTCTCTAGCTCCCCTTCTCTCTTTTATCTGGTGCTGAAGGTGGAGGGGTTAAGGCAGGGTCTGATAGTACTGAAATGTGATACAGGATTTGCGGTGTATTAATGCAGAATGAAACTAGAATTTAGGGACATCTGGGGATTTTGGGGTACCATGTCATGCTTGGCCCTGGAAATGAGAAGGGTTAATGAGTCAGTCATAGAGTAATCCATTCAGACTAAATTTCTCATCAGCCCCTGATTATGAGAAGAATGTTAGAGGGTGTTTAGGGTGAGGGAGCTTCTGTCTTCAGTTCTAAGCCTCCCACTCTGGTCCTATTCCTTTCGCTCATTTAACCAGGCTGAGATTTGCCTGAAACTTTTTCCAATTATGCATATTTGAGCACTTCATAGATGAAGACTTGCTATTCCAGAGCCTCTGATGTGCTGTCTTGCAAGAGGTACACTAGGCTGTTTTCTGGACACTGTGCTTTCCAAGTGTGGCTGAAAGTTCAGCTCAATCCAGTTCAAGGTAGGTAAGGGGTGCAAAAGTGAATGACACAGTCCAGTAGAGAAGATTTAAACAGCACGGTGTAAATGATTAATAATATGTTTTGGTGCACAGATCTCTGAGAAAAGTGGAGAGGATGAAGGGTTATCTCTGAACAGAGGTATATAGGAAGATTAAGAGTTTATATAGAGGTTGAATTGAGAGAATTCAAAGCAAAGGAAAGAAGGTGCGGAGGCCACAGGTTGAGACATACAGTTGTGTATTTAGAAGTTCTAAGGATCCTGTAATTGAGGAATGTGAAACATACAGTCAAGCAGGGGCCGGGGGCAGGATATGAAGATGGATGAGTGGACAGAGGCCTGCTCAAAAGCAGTCTTCTGTGCTGAGCTAAGGAGTTTGACTTGATTCTATAAGCAGTGGGAAGTTGTGAAAAGATTTAAACAGGTGTGTGATGTGAACACATTTTTGTTGTAGCTTTATGGTGGCACGGAAGAGGGCATTTGTATGGAGGTAGAAACTCAAAAGGCTGAGACTAGAAGGCCATTGCCATAGACCAGATGACTGATGATATGAACCTGAGTCAGTAGCAGGAGCAGAAACAGAGGAGGGAGGAGAGATATGAGAGATAATTAGGTAAAATCTGAGAGGTGCTGGTATTTTATTTTTGATGTGTAGGAAACAAAAAGATGGCATAAAGACATCTAATTCTTAGGTTTTCAGTGAAGTAGTGGTGTCACCAATTAATCAGCTTTGACCATGATAATGCTGTAAAACAAATAATCCCCAAATATTGATGATTAAACAACAAATATTTATTTCTTACTTTTGGATCTGCGGGGCTACAAGTCAGCTATGGTGGCTGTGATCCAGATCACAGGTCAGGCTCTGGTCTGCTTCATGTGTTTTTTCATTTCAGGACCCATGCTGAAGGAGGCAGCTTTTACCTGGTGTCTGCTATTCTTCTGCTGACTAGAGGATCAGGTAGGAACATGCTATACCTCTTGAAGGCTCTGATTAGGATTAAAAGGAAACCTAAAGAAGGACTTCCTAGGAAGTAAGGAGAGAAAGAAAGGATGAAAGAAAGAAAGAAAGAAAGAAAGAAAAAGGGAAGAGAAAAAGAGGAAAATTTGCATATACGGGGAGGTATATTCCTCCATTTCAATGAGAGGTCACTTGATCATATTATAAGTAGAGAACTCCAGAATCTATCACACCAACTAACAGGATATGCATGTAACATCGTGATATAAGGTGTTCAGCTTTAGGCATGCTAATTCTAAGTACCTCTAGGACATCTATCTCTAGGACATATAGACAATTGAATAGTTGGGTCAAGAAAAATGTCAGAGCTGGACTTATGAATCTGTTGGTCATTGGGTGTTAAGTAATAAATAAAACTGGAAATAGGCAGAATTGTCTAATCAGAGTGAAAAGAGACAAAGAGAGTTACTGATGGAGCCCTGAGAAGCACGAGTGTTTAATATATGAAGATGAGCAGCCTGTAGATAATCTGAGCAGGAAT
>NW_006773601.1:0-5875 GCF_000442215.2 Lipotes vexillifer | reverse complement strand
GCAGGAATGGTTAGAGGGTTAGTTGAAAAATTTGGAGAGAGGATGGTGTTACTGACTAGAGAAGAGACTTACGAGATGGAGGGGGTGGGAATGAATGGTCCAGTGACACTGAGATTTGTTTTAAGTTGGCTTCCATGGAGAACCAGTATGAAGAAGGAGATCTTATTTAACCTGAGAGGTTTCCTTTTAGAACTAAATTGCTGATTGATGCTCACAGAATCACTAGGGAATCAGTGGATAATGTAAATAGAACCCAGGGTATGGTCCCTGATGCTCAGTAAATGGTAGGCATTATTATCCTATTGAAATCTATGGAGCTTGGAGAAATTACTACCAGTTTAGTACAAAACTTGATGTTAGACCATTTTGCTTTGAATTTTATCATAAGCATTTTATTATTAGAGCCAGAGGAAGCAGAAAAATGTAATATTTTGTGATTTTTATGGCATAACCTTGAAGTTAATTATGGTGAAATTCTGGTGTAGTTGTTTTCATTAATTTGATGTTAAAAAGGGAAATTGAGAGGGTTGTTGCATCACTGTGATATCACTTATTTAAAAGATGTCTAATCCAAGACATTCTTATCATTAGGATCTTAGGGCTGAAGGGGCTGTTTGTTCCCTGCCTGTCTGTATAAATCACCTTGTTTTGAAGTTCTGTCTTTATATTGCCAAATCAGAATAAAAGCTGAAAAAACTTGTATGTTTCAAAATATCCACATACTTTAGATTATGGAGATGAAATATGCATTTTCAGACTTGCTTCTGATTTTCAGGTAATCACAGAGCTTGCAGTTTTTCCTCATGATTTCTTCCATTTCAACGTGGTTCAGAGTCCTAGTATTCTTCCAGGCTGAAAGCATATAACGTATTTCACTTTGTTAAGAGAACACTGGTTACCAAGTTTTTTATCTTTAATGATTCTGCTTTAGAGAACTGTCAATTAATAATCCTTGGAGGGACCACCATGAAGAGTTTCTGTAATTAGATTATAATGCGAAGGTTTGCTTAGTCTAAAAAATTGCCTTATAATAATAAAATAGCATACTAGAATTCACAAAGTTTTTGAAAGCTTATGTTTTTGAAAACAACTCCTATATGACTTTCAAAGGCATTAAGGAACAATTGCATGTGGGATCTTCCCGGACCGGGGCACGAACCTGTGTCCCCTGCATCGGCAGGTGGACTCTCAACCACTGCACCACCAGGGAAGCCCAGTCACAGTATTTTAAAAAATTTTTAATTATGATTTTTGGGCAGTGACGCCAATCTTCCCATCTTTTACATTCAACTGCCTTTTTAAATTTATCTATCTATTTATTTATTTATTTATTTTTGGCTGCGTTGTGTCTTCGTTGCTGCTCTCGGTCTTTCTCTAGTTGTGGCAAGTGGGGACTACTCTTTGTTGTGTTGCATGGGCTCTAGGCGCATGAGCTTTGGTAGTTGTGGCACGCGGGCTCAGTAGTTGTGGCTCACGGGCTCTAGAGTGTAGCCTCCATAGTTGTGGTGCACAGGCTTAGTTGCTCTGCGGCATGTGGGATCTTCCCAGACCAGGGCTAGAACCCATGTCCCCTGCATTGGCAGGCGATTCTTAACCACTATGCCACCAGGGAAGTCCCTCAACTGCGTTTTTAATGCTGATTTTCTTCAATTTCTCTTGTTGTGTTCATTCTCTTTTTAAAGTCTGTGAGTATAATTAAAACTACCCTACCTTTGAGAAACTTCTGTCCTCAACCTAGCAGAATAAATGAAATATGGTTACAAAGACTGAGCATATAAATTACCTCTAGAAAAAGAAAATTCCTTCTACGTAAAGCTTTTTGATTCCCTTTAAATTTATTTATTTTTAAATTCCAGAGCTTGTCGGCTATTTTTTCTCTCTAGTCCAGTGATCTTGTTATTAAAGCATTCTTGTAAAAGTAATTTAGCACACATGCCTCATAGTTATTAACCAAGTTCTACTACATTCAAATATCAAATCACTTTGCAGATGATACTTCCTTCCACTAGCAAAATATCTTGGGGTGTGGAGGGGCCTGGGGGTTCTTAATTGTCCTGAGTGACATTCAAGAATTCTGCAAAAGTAGTGGAAATGGCTTTGGGTCTTTTAAATAAATATTCATATGTATAATAAAGATGCCACTCTGAGTGTAGAGTCTCATAAATCAATGACATCAAAAACATGTGCAGAACAATTTATATGAAAAATTATTTAATTAATACAGTAGAACCAACCTTTGACCTAGAAGAAAGGGTATGAGGATGGGGCAGAGAAGGAAGGCCCCCAAAAGGCCTTGAACTCAAACCTACAAACACGCTTGACTTAAAATCTTTGAAATGCACTGAACAGAATATATTCTTTTAAATTATTAATATCTTCGAAAATCATAATACATTATAAAATTGTTATTTGTGAAGTAAATTTTTTAAACCTGAGATGACTTCACATTTAATCATACAAAAACAAAATTAAGGTATTTTAGAACTGGAAGGCACTTTAGACATCATCTAAGCCTACTTTTTCATTATATAGGGGAGGGTTCTGAGGTCATGGGAATCTTCCCGTACTTTCCCAAGGTCATAACACATGTAAATACCAGGTTATACTGTGGTCAAGGCAGACAAGATGCTGCATGCTTTGTAAGTTTTTAGCACTATTAGGGGAAAAATAGGTACAATGCACTTACTGTGTACAAAGTGATTTAATTTGGCCTGCAGCTTAAGCAAGACCACAGCTGGGTGCTTCATAACAACATAATTACTTGGATTTTGGGTAAAAGATGATGGTATTTATACTTTTTTTTTTTGCGGTATGCCGGCCTCTCACTGTTGTGGCCCCTCCCGTTGCGGAGCACAGGCTCCGGACGCGCAGGCTCAGCGGCCATGGCTCACGGGCCCAGCCGCTCCTCGGCATGTGGGATCTTCCCGGACCGGGGCACGAATCCGTGTCCCCTGCATCGGCAGGCGGACTCTCAACCACTGCGCCACCAGGGAAGCCCGGTATTCATGCATTTTAAAGACAGGTTCATTTTAGGGCAGAGTTTTGTAGAACTCAAAATTAATCTCTTTCTTGCTTCTTCCCAGCCCCAAGATAATTCAAACTTTTAACTCCTGTCCTCCTTCTCCCACTCAGAGAAAGAGAATCATACAAATGAACTGAAACAAATCAACCAAAACAGTTAATTACGGTTAACAGGATTATCATTTTATTTCACATGAATTCTAATTTTAATTTGTTCTGGCTTTAATTATCAGGAAAATTGTTTAGTATCACTGTTTCCTTTTTGAGGTCAGCCCATTTTAATTCTTTTAAAAATATATTTCTTGGAGATAAGCATATATTATTGCTTTATAATATTCATTTCAGATTGGATCAGGTAGACTGGGGAAAAGCCAAGGGCAGAGGACTATGTTTTACTGTGGTTATAATTCATGCTAAATTTATATGTGTATTAAGTTGCATCACATAAGATTTAGAGAGTGATTTCTGAAAGGATTCTCAACATGACTAAAGTCTGAAAAAAATGGCATGAGTACTATACTTCTTAAGGATAATCACACTTTTGTTCTATCTTGGTAAGGCTGATTGTGGATGTGCGTTTAAGAGTGCGTTTTAGAGTAGCGTACTACTTTAAACAGAAGAACGTATGAGAATCATGCCCTTAATGTTTTTAGTTCTTTTTAAAGCAAATGATGGGAAAGAAGGAGGGTGAATCAGCCATCCTTCTTTCCCCTACCCCCACTCCACCAATGTTACGTTATTAAAATTGGAGAGGTTTAGCAGAAACAATAGTAAGTTTTTCATTGTTGCTTGGCTTAGTGTCCTTTTCTGATTGAGTACTACAGGAAATGAAGACTCCTACAAAAAGACAAAAATGACAATCCACTGTTCTTTCATATCCCAGGCCAAGGGTCTTGTAGGATCCATGAGAGTTGAATGTCAGGGCAGAAGGTCTCAGGTCATTACCATAAAAAGCTCTTTGGCACCCTGTGTAATAGAACAAAGTGTCAGACCAGTTCCCATTACTAGGTGCCTGTGGTGCTTTTCTTCAATAATCAGTCCCATTCAGACAGAGATTTTAAGGTCCTTGATCGTCTTTCTGTTTCACAAGCAGTAATTTTTTAAGGCTAAATGGCCCTAGAGAGAGAATGTTTTTGAAGTAAGGTTTAGGAAAAGAACTTGTTATATCCCAAAGCTGGCCTGATTCTTTCTCCTTTTTCCCTAAGGTCAGATGCAAGTTCAGCTCAGAGGGCACTGAACTTGGGCATGTGGGTAGAGGGCAGCATTGTGGGCAGCATTCACTCCAGCTCCACATACCAGCAGTGGAGGGCTGGGAGCTAATGTACAAGTGGGGATCAATTTTAGGGTGGCCTGCTTAATCCCAAAGGGTGGAATCAGACAAAGCTTCCTTTGCCCTACTTTGACCCTCAGCCTCAGATATGGGTACTTTTTTTTCTTCTTGAAACTTTTTAAGAGAATGAAAAATCTGGGAAGTGAAAATAGCCAAGATAACATTGCAACTATGCTATATATAAATGTGTATTTTTTTCTAAAGTGCATTTTCAAAGTCCCAATTAGAAAATGTGCTTCACTGCTTTACTCTGCATATGCCCCAATGAATTCCAAGAGGTCACAGAGGCAGACTACAACTTTGGAGATTAGAAGAGCTTGCTCTTTAAAGAGCTATTTTTAGCTTGGAAGGGAGAGTGTAGGCCTGGAAGTGCCTGGCATGTACGTCCTACAGTGGGGATCTAAACTGGAGGTCTGATTCCAGGCCAAGGTCTCAGCAAGGCTCCTTCTGCATTTGCTCTAGGAAAGGGTGGTTCTGCTGATTGTCACTGCTCTGTTGGGGAGTCGGGGTACCAGCTTTCCCTCGGGGAAACTCAACCTGTGGTTGGGGGAGACCTCTTGTGTAGAGGGTACATTGTGTCTGGGCCCCGACTGACCTAAGCAGAAACACTAGAGCCTGAGGTGTCCAATAGCCATGCTGGAGGAAAGGACTCCCCAGGACTCATTAAAAATCACGATTCTATTTTGATGGTCACTAACTGGGGCTCCTGAGATAAATTTCAAACCAACACTTATATAGAATTGTCATCCTGCAGAGTGCACCATTCCAGGCCAGGCACTAGCAAAGGGCAGGCTTCGCTAGTGCCTGGCCTGGAACGAGGTAACAGGTGAGGTAGGAGGAAGAAAAATGCCTGCTCCGACTTGTGGACTGAGTCTGGACCCGTTGAGGAGATGCTGGCCTCCCCGCCGGCAGAGAGGGCCTGGTCCCGGGATCTCACCGGATAGGGGTGAAGCTGGCCTGTTGGTTGTGTGATGGACAGGGTGAAGGGGAGAAGACAAGGGCAAGGTTTGAGAGGGAATGGCAAGGGTGAGATAGAGACACAGATATACAGAGACGGAGAGGGTCAGAAAACCTGAGAGAGACACAGAAGGAGGTAGAAAGACGCCGAGGGACAGGCATGGAGTACAAGAAAGAGAAGATGCAGAAAAGAGAGTGAGAGAGAGAGACAGCAAGGGAGAGATTGAGAAAAACAGAGACAGTGAGAGTCAGAGCAAAGAGGTGGAGACTGGGAGAACCTGGCTGAGGAGGAGGTTTTAGGAGCGAGGGAGGTGGCAAAGGCTGCAAGCATCCCCCATCACCCCACCTCCACTCCCAGGCCGCACCCCCGCCTTGCCCAGCCCACGGCTAGGAGTCGAGCGCGCAAGGTCGCCCAGTCCTCTCGGCTGTCGCGCGCTGAATGGCTGGTGGTCCGCAGCGCCCGGGTCTCGGGCTTCCCAGCTACAGGTCCGCGGTGCCCCGCGTAGGCGCCCAAGGCGGGCTGGGGAGACCTGCACCCTCCGGCTCCCGTTTCCGCCCTACGCACCG
>NW_006773600.1:1813223-1817431 GCF_000442215.2 Lipotes vexillifer | reverse complement strand
GCAGGCCCAGCGGCCATGGCTCACAGGCCCAGCCGCTCCGCGGCATGTGGGATCTTCCCGGCCCGGGACACGAGCCCGCGTCTCCTGCATCGGCAGGCAGACTCTCAACCACTGCGCCATCAGGGAAGCCCTACCTTTTATTTTTAAAGTAACTGTGGTTTACCATACTACTATAAAATGTACATTATTACTTGCTGTACCACGTAGCTTTTTGTTTACTTTTGGCACCGTATTGCACTTTAATTAAGAACATTTCCAAAGAACCACAAAGCCAAAGTTTAGCTTTTCTAATTAAAAGAAAAAGCATAGTAAGCTGTTTTATTAGTAACATGAATGATACTATTAAGAGAAGATAGTGATTTAGGGAAGTAAACTTAGACTAGGGTGAACTTTAGTGCAGAGTACACAAAAGAAAAACAAAGTGCACGCTAACCAATTATTTCATGATTGCCAAATATTTTTACATAGATATGTAATGTAAAGTCTTGCTTTTGTTACATATTCTAAAGCCCCATGTCTCATAATTAGAGATTGTATGCTTTATCAAAAATTATCAGAAAGATAATTGTATGTTTGCATGTCTGTGTGCACATAAAGAGAGAGAAAAGAATTTATATGTAAATATACCTTCTTAGTGGTATAGTAAAGAAATCAATGTAGCATTATTTTTTAAAGCAATGGACAGGAAAAAACTGACATTGGCAACATAATCAAGCTAGGTAGATAGGTTGTATTACATTTATACAAAAAATTATCATTCAGTCAATAAATACATCCAAGATACATTATTAAAAGAGGGGGAAAACAAGATGTGGAATAGTTTGTATTATATATTGCTATTTGTAACAGCCCTATAAAATGTTAGAATCCTTTCAGGATCTGAGTAAGCAGTTTTGAGGATCACTTGGTAAGCTAGGCATGCACACTCTCTGCAAGAGTAAGTGTTTCTATTCCAGACTGCTGCAATTATTACAGTAAAGGCAGATAAAAATAGTTGATTTCTTTTTGGAATGTAGGATATATAAGAAACTATTAATAGTGGGGAGCTGGAAGTAAGATTTTAATGTTTATTGTTAATAATATGTGAATTTTTTAAATATGTTAAAGTATCAACAGACAATTTAGTTTTTAAAATAGAAGATTTTACAAAAACGATATTTATTTTCATCAATTTATATGTTTTAGTCATTCCTAAACAGATTTTTAATATAAACCTGAATGTATTCAGCTTTTAAAAAATGGCTAATATCAATCAAGAATTAAAAGTTTCTCTCATCAATTTTCAAATATACAATACAGTATTATTGACTATAGTCACCATTCTGTACATTTTTATATGTATATGTATATTGAATCATTATGTTGTACACCTGAAACTATTGTTATATGTCAATTATATCTCAATAAAAATAATTTAAACATTAAATAATTGCTATATTTTTCTGAATTATCTTTTGTTATATAAACACAGATTAATTTATCCTTCTAAGATTATTTTATCATGAAAAAGGAGAGGAATATGAGGAAAATACGTAATTCTGCAAATCAATAGGTGAACTTTTCTACAGAAGTCACTATTGCCTAGCATAGAATTATCTCCATTACAGAAAGCATCCATAACCAGATTTAAAGATTGCTTGATTATATCCTGATAGTATTCCAAAATACTCTTTAGGACTAAAATAATCCTGAAATAGATGTGAAAACACAAAAGTATTTATTTCTAACCTGCTGCTGCAGAAATCATTCTCAGGTTGACATGCTTTGATGTTGTGAAGCCCAACTAATAGACTGACATCAGCCTCTTGTAAGATTTTTGAAAGTAGCTTTCCTTCCTACTGAAAAGAGAGCAAAATTTATTATTACACATATACATTGTTTAGGACTAAACTGAAACTGCTCTAAATAATGGAAATAATTGTGCCAATCAGAAATTTTTTACAATATTAAACAGAAATTTAGTATATGTTTAAATGATTCCTAGAAACTCACTGAAATGCATACAGATGCATGTTTACAGAAACATACATGTTATAAAAACAGCATGTTTACAGAAACATTATGAGAACTTAAAGTGAGGAGACTTATTAGGTGAATTTATTTATTCACAGATTGAGCACATGTTGCATGCAAGGTACCAGGTGAAGCTGTGGTCATCCGGTAGGTGCTGTGTGAGGGCAGATGAGCTGGAAGCCATTGCCAACTAGCTGAGAAGATTGTTTATTATCGAATTCTTACACCGAATACATAAACTATGGATGTGTACATAGGAAATGTGGAAATAAGTATCAGGGAGCAAAGTCTCAAAAATATAATATCGTAAAGTCAGAAGTCCATCTCCACACTCACAGAGTTGGATTTTGCCCATTGTCAATAACTGTGAAGGGTCTGAAATTTTACCCTGCTTTCATGCTACAAGTTGGCCTGCCATGATCTCATGGATATCGGCAGGTGTCACAATATTCTTGCATCAGAAATAAAGGACTTTATTACTCATGGCACAGCAAGCGATTTGAGCATCATGTGCATTTGGTTCTCCTTGCCCCAAAATCCCATGAAGGTGATATAGAGGCAGGCTCGGGTGGATGCTGTACATACAGTGGATTTGCATTAGAGCTGAGGAATGCTGAGTTTAGGAAGCCCCAATATTTTAAAAGGAGCTGCTAACAAATCTGCTCAGCCTTTGCCTCAGAGGAAGATATTATCTTTATTATCTTGGACAGCAAATAATCTTGAACTCTTCCCCAGAGGAAGCACTATCTCTGTCTTCTGTGTGCTATACAAACATCTATGAAAAGATGGTGCAGAACAAAAGGTCTTAATGCCTCTGGAAGATGTGAAGTGTGAGGGACCCTTGGAGAATTACCTCCCAACACATATTTCCTGGATAATCTGACAATAATAGGAATACTCATCATTTGAAAGAAGTTTTAAATTATTTCATAATTATAATATGATTCCACCTAAACTTTTATAATATTAGATTTGTCTGAGATTTAATGACATATAATTCTCAATTATCTATACATAAAGGACTTGGCTGGATTTGTTTTTGACTTCAGTAAATACAATTTCTCAAGAATCTGTTGAATTTATGATCTACTAAACAGAATAATATCAGCCTCCACCCAATAAGGATTCAATTCTCAGACTGATTCTAATAAGTTTATTGAGAGATTGGATTTATTTTTTTAAAGACACATGTAACCTGTGTAAGCATTGGACAGCCTTTTGCTTCAATTATACTATGGAATTATAATAAATAATAATCTGACAATAAATTATTATTGAAACCAATTCAATATTTATTCTGTCAAGGAGAACATTGGAAAGTAGAAATATATTCTAAAATACATAAAATTATTTAAAAACTTTTCTCTTTTAATCTCTGCCACTTCCCAGGTAATAGTGTATTTAAGTGTGCGAATACCCAGACTACAAATGTCTACCTTTAAATATACTTGTAATTTTGCTCATGTTACAAATGTGAGGTTATAAGGTTTTACAATATTTCATAAAAAGAAGGAAATCACCTAATAAATACTAGATTAAAAAAATGTTAGAAAGAGTCTGATATTTCTTACTTTCTCTTTGATTTTCTCTCCAGGAAAATCAAAATGATAACACATGAAAATTAATAGCAAGTATTTGGATTTTTATAGATCTTATATCCCTCCCTTTCTTTTTCCATTCCTTATTTTTCATGATAATTACTCAGATTTACATAAATTAGTTGTCAAAATATTCTTTTTTCCACCTAATTAAACTTCATACTTTCCCAGGAAAATTGACAGAACATAGCACTATGGCTTAAAAAGAAGTTTATGGCAGACAAGATAAAAATAAATCTGGAACTGAAGTAGTTGCTTTTGGATAAAGGTAATCAGATGAGGCCTGGTGGTCAATAAATTAAATTCCAATAGCATATTCCAGAGAACAAGCAAGGAGAGGTATATATTACTCTAACTCACAGACTTTGTTCCTGAGATAAAATGTCATCATATGTACTTCACTTTTTCTATGGTCTTTTGGTGTCTTAACCATGTTTACACCCTTCAACTCCTTTCCTTCTCTTTCTTCAGTTTTGGAAATTGCCTGTTGGGCTCTCTGGGTTCTCACTGATGCCTGCTATAATTTCTGGACTTCATCTAAACATTTAAAAATGGCTCAACAACTTGTTTGAATTTTAAAAACTGCCCCAGGAATGC
>NW_006773600.1:1748740-1813162 GCF_000442215.2 Lipotes vexillifer | reverse complement strand
AATCCTTGAGATTTCCTTAAAAGAAACAGAAGAGCCTCCAAGGTCTGCTATGTGGCTGTGAGAGATTGATACCATTCAAGACTATTTAGCCACAGAAAGTGATGACCTTAAAGTTTAAACTGCTCCTTATCTGTAAGAAGAAATGAAATGTAATGAAATGAAATGAATACAGGCTTTGGAGGGGAGGATGGTTTACTATTAAAATAAGTGTGTTAAGATTATCAGCCTTTTTAAGCGAGTGTGCAAATTTTAAGTTATCTTTGAAAAGTAGCAGAGAGAAGTCATAGATAATAACTCAAAAGGAAAAAGATTGCAATTTTTATAGTTAAGAGGAGGGCTCTTTATTTTCTTTGGTAGAAGTTTAATGTTTATAAGGTTATTGGAGAAGTAGGCTTAAAATGTAGTGCATTCCGGTAGCAGAGAGAGCAAAGGCAGACAGTATAGATTAATTTTCAAGGTGAAACTAGTCATATTTTGTTTTGTTTTGTTTTGTTTTGTTTTGGTACGTGGGCCTCTCACTGTTGTGGTCTCTCCTGTTGCGGCCTCTCCTGTTGCGGAGCACAGGCTCAGCGGCCATGGCTCACGGGCCCAGCTGCTCCGCGGCATGTGGGATCTTCCCAGACCGGGGCACGAACCCGCATCCCCTGCATCGGCAGGTGGACTCTCAACCACTGTGCCACCAGGGAAGCCCAGTAGTCATATTTTGTATCTCAGCCTTCATATCTGAATGGCAGAGCCATTGACACTCACAGATATCAATGCAAATTATTTTTATTTATTTATTTTTACTATAACCCTGAACAAGCCTCTTAAAGGTTAGCAGCATGGCACATCAGAGTTTTCCTAGAAGCACTTCAATCTGATTCTGGGGGAGCTACATACAGGCTTTCTCTACTCTAATTTATTGCATTCAAATCCACTCTATCTAACGCAATATTCATTTTTAACTTTTCAAGGTGCTTATTCATCTTCCCATATTTGAGTAGCTCAAGGTGAAATTTATAGTTCTCTTCCTGAATTCTAATACAATAAAATGGAAATAAATATATATTGGAAAGGAAGAAGTAAAGCTGTCACTGTTTGCAGATGACATGATACTATACATAAAGAATCCTAAAGACTATACCAGAAAACTACTAGAGCTAATTAACGAAGTTGGTAAAGTAGCAGGATACAAAATTACTGCACAAAAATTTCTTGCATTCCTATACACTAATGATGAAAAATCTAAAATAGAAATTAAAGAAACACTCCCATTTAGCACTGCAACAAAAAGAATAAAATACCTAGGCATAAACCTAGCTAAAGAGACAAAAGACCTGTATGCAGAAAACTATAAGACACTGATGAAAGAAATTGAAGATGATACTAACAGATGGAGAGATAGACCATGTTCTTGGATTGGAAGAATCAACATTGTGAAAATAACTATACTACCCAAAGCAATCTACAGATTCAATGCAAATCCCTATAAAATTACCAATGGCATTTTTCACAGAACTAAAATTAAAAATTTCACAGTTTTTATGCAAACACAAAAGACTCCAAATAGCCAAAGCATCTTGAGAAAGAAAAACAGAACTGGAGGAATCAGGCTCCCAGACTTCAGACTATGCTACAAAGCTACAGTCATCAAGACAGTATGATACTGGCACAAAAACAGAATTATAGATCAATGGAACAGGATAGAAAGGCCAGAGCTAAACCCATGCACATATGGTCACCTTATTTTTGATAAAGGTGGCAAGAATATACAGTGGAGTAAAGACAGCCTCTTCAATAAGTGGTGCTGGGAAAACTGGATGACTACATGTAAAAAAATGAAATTAGAACACGTCCTAGCACCATACACAAAAATAAACTCAAAATGGATTAAACACCTAAATGTAAGGCCTGATTCTATAAAAATCTTAAAGGAAAACATAGGCAGAATGCCCTATGACATAAATCATAGCAAGATCCTTTTGACCCACCTCCTAGAGAAATAGAAATAAAAACAAAAATAAACAAATGGGACCTAATGAAACTTAAAGCTTTTGCACAGCAAAGGAAGCTATAAACAAGATGAAAAGACAAATCTCAGAATGGGAGAAAATATTTGCAAATGAAGCAACTGACAGAGGATTAACCTCCAAAATTTACAAGCAGCTCATGCAGCTCAATATCAAAAAGACAAACAACCCAATCCAAAAATGGGCAGAAGACCTAATAGACATTTCTCCAAAGAAGATTTACAGATTGCCAACAAACACATGAAAGGATGATCAACATCACTAATCATTAGAGAAATGCAAATCAAAACTCCAGTGAGGTATCACCTCACATGAGTCAGAATGGCCATCATCAAAAAATCTACAACCAATAAATGCTCGAGAGGGTGTGGAGAAAAGGGAACACTCTTGCACTGTTCGTGGGAATGTCAATTGACACAGCCACTATGGAAAACAGTATGGAGGTTCCTTAAAAAACTAAAAATAGAACTACCATACGACCCAGCAATCCCACTACTGGGCATATACCCTGAGAAAACCATAATTCAAAAAGAGTCATATACCACAACATTCATTGCAGCACTATTTACAATAGCCAGGACATGGAAGCAACCTAAGTGTCCATGGACAGATGAGTGGGTAAAGAAGATATGGCACATATATACAATGGAATATTACTCACCCATAAAAAGAAACGAAACTGAGTTATTTGTACTGAGGTGGATGGACCTAGAATCTGTCATACAGAGTGAAGTTAAGTCAGAAAGAGAAAAACAAATACTGTATGCTAACACATTCCATATATATGGAATCTAAAAAGAAAAAAGTTATCTTTGGTGAACTTTATGTACAATGCTAATATATCATTTCCCTCAAAGATAGTGATTGGTGCAGAATAGACTGGGTCAGATGACCTGTGGAGATACTGGGCCATACCTAATGGCAGTTCTTAGCTTAAATACTTATTTATGACCTTGTTATTGTTACTATCTATATTACTTGTTTTATGACTCTTTTATTAGAATGTTGTTTTTGCATTACTAAATGTGTGACTGAACCTCCAATAAAAATAATGATGACCAGGAAACTTGAAACAATTGGCCAAATATATAATTCTATAAGATAAATGATTGTAATAGTGTAAAAACTCCAGGTATGGGAAGAAGTGACAAAAGGGAAGCATTTCCTAGACCATAACAGACTTGTAAGACAGGCAATCCAGAGGCTTTTGGTTACTGTTTACAGGGCCTAGTCCAACAATAGCACATTAAGTGACCTATCCACTAAATCTTTGCCTGACCTGGGAATGAACATTCTTAGAACCTTGGGACAAATTGGTCACAAAATGCCCCACAAACCTTGATCAAAAATAAAACCAAAAGGGAGGACACTGTAAAATAAAAAATGCTGCCTACCATTCAGTTCTATAAGAATCAAGTCAATAGCCACTGCAGTTGCTGACCTACAAAACAGCTTGAAAGAAAAATGGGGCAAAGACCAGGATGAGGTACTCTGTGCTCTGGGAAAACTGGCAGAACTGCCCCTCAGATAGTTAGATATTTTCAGTAGAAAATTTTATGAACCCAGTTTCTTGCATCTTCCCGTACTTAGGAAAGCACTAAAACCATTAACTAATATATCTCTTCCTCATGAAAGCAGTAACCTTCTACCAAGATAGGTCTTTGATTGCACACATCCCTTCTCCAAAATCACATATGTAAGGACCTCCCCCCTTACCTTTCAGAACAGTTCTCAGAGCTCTCTGAGAGACTGTCTCCTGGGTTATAATCCTCAGGTTGCCTTGAATAAAACTTTTCCATTTCCTTCTTAGATTGACTATTAATTTTTTCACAGAAAAAGAAAATCTTGGTTCTCTCCCCAACCTTATTCTTTCTCATGATTTTAAATTCCTTAATTGCCCATTCTTTTGGCAGCTTTCCTAAGATTAATGCCTAGTATTTTTTGTTTTGTTTTGTTTTTTGTTTTGCTTTTTGCGGTACGCGGGCCTCTCACTGTTGTGGCCTCTCCGGTTGTGGAGCACAGGCTCCGGACGCGCAGGCTCAGTGGCCATGGCTCACGGGCCCAGCCGCTCCGCGGCATGTGGGATCTTCCCGAAACGGGGCACGAACCCGTGTCCCCTGCATCAGCAGACGGACTCTCAACCACTGTGCCACCAGGGAAGCCCTATTTTTTAAATAAATATTTGTGGATTGAGGGATTCCTTGTTGTTTGGTAGAATAAATAAGTTCCATTTTTGGCTATAATATCTCTCAACTACAAATACATAAATCTTTGTAGTTTAACTTTTCTACATCTTCATCTATAGCCATACTAAATCTTTCTGTATCTTTGTGCCATATTAGGACTTATCAAATCAGCATCTTTCTCCCCTACACTGCATAGGAGAAATCTTGGAAATGTACTTCCCAGAATCTCTTGTCATCAGGATTCTGGGTTAGATTCAATGAAAAGCATTCACTTAGGATTTGGAAGACTAAAGAGAAGGGGAAAAAATTAACCTCCTTCGGCAGCGGTAGGCAGACACAAAAGATTCATATAAACTTCCAATCACATATGTGAGTGAATCATTCACCTTGGTGTTACAGAAAGGGGAACTCATTAGAACCAGCTTTGTATAATTTCTGTAGCCTCCTAATCTCTGCAATGACATATTTCCCTGACCCTTGCTCTCCAAGCCCTTCTGATAGTTCTCTAAGCACACCTGATTTTCTGTGTTATAATCCTTTTCTGTTAGAATACTTAAGGTATTTGGAAATAGAATTATTTTCTCTACCACTTTGAATATGACTAAACCCTAACTGATAACAATTTATGTCCACATCACTAACTGTTTTATCTCTCTATGTCTATCTGTAACTGTATCTATACATAGTCATCTGTTGATGAAAAGGAGTTATTCAGAAATGTAAAAATGAATGCTAGAATTGCTGTTGAACAATGATTTCCATGAAACTGAAGAGCTCACTTCATATATGACTAAAGGTTTTTCTAAAATGTCTATCTTGGCAAACTATTATAGTTCACAATAGCATACAGTTCACAGTGGCATGCAAAGGGGTGTTTAAAGATACATTTTAAATAATGTCTAGAATGTTAAATTAAAAATAAAGTATTAACTTTATTTTATTTCCTTTTGATTTATCTATAACTAAAGAAAGAAGCAGAATTATTGATAAAAGCAATATTCATGTTTCTTTCTTGGAAATCATATGGAAAATTTTAAATTTATCATTACCCTTACATTTTTAAATTACAAAATCCTATAACTGTACTCACTACTTATGAAGCTAATATCTATGGCTATCATTTAAAACACTATATTGGTAGTTAAGTCTATTCCCCCGGACTTTTGATTGGAATATAATGTAGTCCTTGAGAAATGACAGTTCATTGACTAAAGCAATAATTTATTAGAATAAAAATCACAAATCTCTAAAACCTCCAACAGATTAATTAGTGTTCAAAGTATGGGGTTAAAATCAAATCTGCAAAAAATATAAAATAACTTTAAAACTCTTGAAAGGGATAATTGTATTCACTTTATTATTAATGGTTTATGTAATTCCAGACAACTAATATTTACAATCTCCCAGACCAGACTATGTGCCTAGAGAGGCTAAATTATGTTATTCTTGGGTTCTATAGGAAACTGGTTGGCCCTTTGTACTCCTTTTTATTCATATCTATGCTTTCACCTGATTTACAATTCTTGAAATGAACCTTTGTTCTCCCATAGAAAAACTCATTGCCACAATCTCTTAAAGGGCTTTACTACATTCTGAGTATCTCTGTAGGACACAAATATGATCATGCCATTTCCCTGCTTGAACTTTTCAAAATCTTACCCTTTCATCTCAGAAAATGTTCAAAACCTTAACATCACTTATAGACCATTTCCTGTTCAGGTCCCCTCTTAGCCACCAAGCCATATATCATGATAGCTGTCTCTTCATTCTCTCTGTTCTACAGTGAATTACTTATAATTTCCTGAATATGTAAGGTTATCTCCAGAACAACTCCAGAATATCACTGAGTAGAGTGAAGGTAGAGGGGATTGGAGCTGAGGTTGGTGCATCTCTGGAAGATATTAAGGAGGCTGTTGGCGCTCACACCCCCTCTATGTGGCAGCCAACTCCAATTCCAATTCCTTAGGAGAAATAGAATAGAGAGTTTCCCAGAGAAGTGATGTTAAAAGGCTGCATCTACAGAGATGATCATTGACCACTGAGAGAAAGCATAGCTTTTCCCTCAACAAAAATTACACCTGACAAATTATTTCTTATTCTTCAGGCCACAACATATATGTCACTTCTGGAAAACCTTCAAGACTGGAGTGGATGCTCTTGCTTTTGCTTTTTCATGATACCTTGTATCTTTGCCCATTTGATAATACTTATCACACTGTGTTATAATGAATTTTTCAAAATTTTTCAAAATTCATTTTTCAATGAATTTTCAAAATTTTTCAAAATTCATTTTTACTACCAAAATAATATGGGAATATTTTTGATGCAATACATTGAAATAATATCTTTACTTCAGTAACATTTTTATCATTTAAAGTAATCTAGATAACACTGCTAACAGGACATTTATATATATATATATATATATATGTGTGTAAAGTTTTAGTTACTTGTCAACTCAATTTGTTTTTATGTATTTTTAAGTATGTGGTTTCTCAATAATAATCTTTTGAAAAACAGTTTTCTTCTATAAAAGTTTAAAGACTAATGAATAAAGTATAGGATTATATTTTACTACATGCCTGATGTCCTAGTAAAGGACTAATAAGTGTCATAGTCATTCAGAGTACAGATAGGATTTAAGAAATGTATTATAGTAACTCTTGTTGAACTAAATGTCCTTCTATACTATATATATTTAAACACTTTAAACTATGTTATCTTCTACTAAATCATCAGCAAATGTATATGTTTTTAGACCAATAATCACTAATTTTATAACAATTTATTAACTAATGTAGTCAGGCCCTTGTCTCGTTTACCTTTTATAACTGTGACATTTTGTTGACTCTGGAACTGTTCAGTTCTCCCTCCTCTACACTGGTATCTCAATTCTGCATCCTCACTTGACTTGACCCAACTATCTTGGTGAGTCTGCCAACTTTTCACGTCTCTGTTTTTGCCACTGGTCTCTGAAATGAAATTGGAGGACTTTCTCTACAAGAGGTACAGGGCCTGGTCTCACTCAAGGACTGCCGTGGATCTTGCACAAGAGGGCTTCCTGGTCTCCACAGGTCTCAGGATATAAGGATCATGATTTATTTACTAGTTCATTTAGGTAAGATAAACTGAGCCAATAGTAACTAGATACTTTTATTTTGCTTGTGTGTTAGAAGAAATTATACAGTTGAGATTAAGCCCCCTTTGAGCATCAAGACCTATGTAAAGCTGGTTCTATGTTTTTCTTTACTTTTTATTTTGAAATATTTTAGATTTTTAGAAGAGTTGAAAAGATAGTGTTCTGGTTTACTCTTAACCTAACTTTCTCTAAAGTTAATATCTTACATAATCATGACCATTTATCTGAGAGTTTTATTTTGATAGGCAAATATTAGTAGAGAATTTAGAGCTTCTAAAATAATTAACCATTCTTTCATTCAATGACTAATTATTCAATGCTTTGATAATCCCATTTACTAGATTAAACTAGAGAGTAGCTCAAAGATGTAGTGCCAGGCACTGTTCTAGGTGCTGGAAATAGCACAATAAACACAATAGACAAAATCCCTGCACTCATGGACATAACCCTTTAGAGTGGAAGACAGACAACAGATATGACAAATAAATAATATAGTATAATGGATTAAACATAGTATATAATGGATTATGTTGAGTAGTCTTGGCAAAATTAAAGCAGGGGAGGGAGATGGATGGTGTTGGGGAAAAGAGATGCAGTTTTAAATAATGTGATCAAGGAAGGCCGCTCTGATGTTAAATTTGAGCAGAGACATGGAAAATTTTCATAATGAGCCTTGCAAATATCCCAAAGAATGCATTCAAGGAAGAAGGAACAGCAAGAATGGAGACCTTGAGGCAAGAACATGGGTAGAAAACTCAAGTAACATGGCATAGTATTACTGGAGAAAAATGATTAGGGCATGCCAGGCAGTCTCCTGGCTTTTGACATTTGTGCCTACTGTTCCCTCTAACCAGAACATTCTTCCTCCAGGTATACACTTGGCTAAGTTTTTATTTCCCTCAAATATATGTGCAAGTCTTCCTTTCTCAGTGAGGGTACTTTTAATCACCCAATTTAATATTGCAGCCTGGCTGCTCATCTCTCCACCATTATTAACACCCTGGCATTCTGATCCCTCTTACCCTGATCTACTTTTACTATTCTTTGTAGAATTTCTAATAGAGAATACAATTAATGTTTTAAGTCATATTTTTTGTTGTGTTTCTTCCTTGCTTGACTGTAAGCTTATGAAGGCAGGAATCACTTTTGCTTTGTTCAGTGATAGATACCAAGCATCTAAAAGAGTGTCTACCACATGAACATATCCAATGAATGAATGGAGAATGAATCAATATTTGCTGAAGAAATAAATGAATGGAGAATTTTAACCAGAGGTATGTCATAATAACTTAGATGTGTTGTGTAGAATAGCCTATAGGAGAGTAACTGTGGAAGCAGGGAGACAAGCTGTGAATGAAGGGAAGAGATATTGGTGGCTTGGACCAGGGTATTAGCTGTAGAGATAGTAATGTGGTGCTCAGCATCTAGATATGATTTTGTCAAAAAATTAGATGTAATTTATAAGATAAAAAGTTGAGCATCATGCCAAGGATTTTGGTTGAAACAGCTAGAAGGACAGTATTTCATTTAACTGAGTTCAATGGGTTGAACAGCTTTGGGGTGTCAAAATAAATCAGGAATTCTATGCTAAATATGATCACCAAGAGAATGTGTAAACAGAAAAAAGAAGCCCAAGGATTGAGCCCAGGGCACACCAACATCCAGAGATTGGGGGTAGAGGAGGGACCAATGGAGACTAAGAAGTAACCATTTAGGTAAGAGGAAAATTAGTAATGTCCTGGAAACTAATGGTGGGAGAGATCAATTTTGTTAATTGTTACAGATGAGTCAAGTAATATGAGGTATTTAATGAATATTTAATATTAATAGAATATTATGGAGGCATTGGTAAGCTTGACAAAGCATGTGACACCCCCTCCCCAGCACACACACACACAAACACACACATCTCTTCCACCACATATCATCCACTTTCTCTCCTTCTGGCATACTACAATCACTGCTGATATGGTTTCATAAATATTTCGTTCGCTCCCTTATAAACTGGCATTGGATTGATCACCTTAAACTTTCGTTCATTTGAGCTCTGGCCAGTGAATTTCCAGAATATGGCTACAAGTTGCTTACATCTGATTTGAAACAACAAAAATACACAGGCAATGTGAATCAGAAAGGCCCATTTCCCTGCCTATTTCTGCAACACCTTAGCTGTGTGTCATTAATCAGCGCTTCTCTGGGCTTCAGAGTCTTTTTACACAAAATAAAGGGAATAGATTAAATTATTTAGAAATTGCCACTCCTTCTAAGCCTGAAAGAAAATACCTGGACATCAAGTGCCCTGTGGCTCAAGTACTGTTTTGAGAATGGATTGTGCAGAAAGGAGCTGAGAATCCAGAAAGCACATAAAAATGCATCAGATAAATTTTGCCTTTAGTCAGCCATGGGCAACAGTCCCCATTTACCTGACCTGTCTCGGGAAGTTTACAACTCAATATAAGCATCGGAGCTTAATTTCACCATGAGAGCTCACAAATTTTATGACAGTGCATATTGTTACTACTAAAATCTCATTAAGATCTGCAATTTCCTGACTGAAGTATAGAATAATGTGCAATGTTAATGAAATGACAATGACATTCAAATGTCATTGTGAAGATTTAGAGCAATAAATTTTAAAGAGTTTAAAATTTTATGCCACTATGTATGATGGGCCACTCATTTTATCAATAAATGTTTATTATCTCAATAAAATCAACTTAAATTATCTTGAGAAATAGAAAGGTATTATAATATAGGTAACAGATGATAATTTACCTTCATGTATTATCCTGTTATAAATGGTTATATCTATTAAATTAATATTTTATATTTATGCAATTTTATTGAAAACTGATTTAAAATTATTTATATATCCTCCCAAATTTTCATTAATTTTATACACATTAAAATAGGTATTTCCAGGAATTTAATCTTTATAAATGAGAGGAAAAGTCACACAAAAAAATTTAAAACTCATCAAGTTCACGATTATTCTAATAATCTTTAGTATATACTTCATAGTTAGTCATGACTTCTGTGATCCCATTCCAACATTAAATGAATTGGCCCTAAATATGCAGAAACCTGAAAAAGAAATGAACTGTTTATTCAGTTGTATAGCCCAGAGCATAAAACCTTTGTCCACAAGATGTCTCAAATATCTGTTGATTGTTATGTAAACAATAATAATTTCTTATAATGTAGATCTCTGGTGCCCATGGCTGAATAAAGGCAAACTTTATCAAAATTTATCTGATGCATCTCTTATAATGGTAATCTCTATGTAGAGTCTTGTCACAGTGCTGATTAACACTTTTAAAAAGATGGAAAATAAAATAAAATATAATAGATTTTAATAGTTCTTCATAAACTGAAACTTGGGAAGAAATTTGTCACACTAATGACAGTAATCTTGTACAAAACACAATCCTCTTATATAACTAGGTAAAATCACAAAGGAGAAAATAACAATTGCTGCAATTGTAACATGAAATGTTCATCCTCTAGGGAGGGATGGTCTAATGATTAGCATCAGGTTTCTAAAAATACTCATTTTAATTTTCCTTTTATTTTGGGAACATAAAAGACCATAATCTTTGGAAACTTGTTACTCAAATCCACTTTGCTACTATCCATGTAGGTGACAATAGGGGTTCCTACGTAAAGTCAGGAGAATAATCCGACCTGGATTGTAGTATGGCTTTCCCATATTCTTTCTCTTAAACCTTTTATATGCTTCCAGATCTCTTTTTGGCAATACTTGTCATGGAGTAACCAAAAGATATGTGATTGCCATATTGTACAGAAATGAAATTTACCAATTTCTACTAACACATTTCACTTAATATAATAACTGTAATCCCTTAATAGGTTTATAAATAATATGTCTGTATAGATGATTATATAATATTTATACCAAAAAGGATAAGGAGGAAAATGTGTGTTTTGTGCAAGTCATATCTTCATCAAACAAAAGTAATTAAAACTTTATGTTCTACGTTATTTTCATTATGTATTTATTTATAACTGTGTAAAGAAGGGATAATTATCCACCACACAAATACCGTCAGAAAGTTTGTAATCTCAATGTTAAATTTTGTAGAAAATGTAAAAGTGATTAATTTCAACTATGAATTCAAAACATGAATCCACTCTAAAATATCAAATTCCATGATTCTCAAATCTGGCTCCAATTAGGATCATGCCAGGAATCAAAAAAAAAAAAAAAATTACTAATGCTAGGTCCAATCCAGAACAATTTAATCAGAATATCTTGGGGGCAAGTCCTGTTTATCAGTATGTTTTAAAAACTTCCCTTGTGGTGATAACTAACCATGTGGACTGAGATACACTGTTCTAGATTATACATGTGACAACTAGTTAGAATAATTCTTGCAACTATTCTCTAATATTATATGAACAAGACTAATTAAGGAAATTTGAAATCTCTGAAGACTGATTTAAAAAGTGCCTTGGGGGCTTCCCTGGTGGCGCAGTGCTTGAGAGTCCGCCTGCCGATGCAGGAGACGCGGGTTCGTGCCCCGTTTCGGGAAGATCCCCCATGCCGCGGAGCGGCTGGGCCCGTGAGCCATGGCCGCTGAGCCTGCGCGTCCGGAGCCTGTGCTCCGCAAATGGGAGAGGCCACAACAGTGAGAGGCCCGCATAACGCAAGAAAAAAATAAAATAAAATAAAAAAATAAAAAATAAAAAAATAAAAAGTGCCTTGGACTTCTGGAATGACAATGTGAGGATCTCGCCCCATAAAACAACCATTTACCTGGTGAAAATTATTTAATAATTATAATAACCGTTTAAAGTCTCTGTGCCTACCATTTTAGAAATATTTATTCAAGAAAAGCTATTAAATCTGGGTAAGAACAGCAAATCTGTGACATGTGAGCCACAGCTTCCTCCCACCCCCGACCCCACGCCCCTCTATGTCCCAGCTCCTTGTTACTGAAACTACTCCCAGCTGTTCTACTTCAATAAGACAGGGGCTCCCACTTTTCTCAGCTGCTACTCCAGGGCTGCAGTTTCACCTAATAGGGCCAGGACCCCCAGCAGCCCTGAATTGCAAAAGCACTCTTCCATTCAGGCACCACAGAGGCCACAGGGGCTCTCCATCGTGAAAATTCAGGAAAAGAAAAAGGTTCAACTTGAAACAAAGTTTCACAGCAGTGGGGCACTGAGGCAGCAATATATTAAATGAAACCCAAGTGGCAAGGAAATGAATGTAGCTTCCTAAACTGACTGTTAATCCCAGAGAATACTTGAGCATTTGAAGACTTTGAGGTTATTGATAGTCTCCCAAGTGTATTAAAATATATCTAGGAATGATATTCAAAAATATTTTTAAAACATATATTAAAAACAGATATACTTACATGTAAATGGCAAATTAAAATTTTTAATCTCTGTGAATGGCCTGTATGTAATATGGAACTGCTTACTCAGTTAAATATAGAAGGAAGAATACCTTTAGGTTATCAGCATAAGAGAATTTCTTAAAGAACATAGCTTCCATTTTCATGGTCACCTTTTTTCAGAGAAGTAACTGTATTTTAGAATAAGTTACTCCATTCATTCATATGGCTTTCTTGTAAAATAAGCAAAATGGCTACAGAAACTTCACGCTTGTTTTCTTCTTCATGTTTTTACCCTACAGGTTTTGTTTTGTTTTGTTTTCATTTTAGGCATTACAACACTTAAATTCAGTTTTATATCAAACACACACACACACACACACACACACACACACACACACACACGCACATATACATATATAAATGTGCATGTATTTCCAGCCTCTCTCATCTCCCAGAGAGTCCCTCTCTTAACAGCCTAATGCTAAGAATTCCAATTTAGAATTCGAAAACAGATAGAGAAAGTAAAGACCATAGAGGTGGAAGGAAGTTCATAAGGTAACGTTAAGAGAAATTATGTTAATCTATACAATGAAGGGCAAGAAGGGATACATACTCTGGGAAGCATCTGAGAGAATTTGGGAAGAAAAGAAAAGAGAGAATAGGAAATAATTATCAGTGTTATGACTTAAGAGTTCCAACAATGTTTTTGGAACATGTGAATAGAGATCAAAATTCCTTTTAAATTATCTTAATGTCTCTTGTACTGTTTCTCTAAAAGTGATGCCACTTTAAAACTGAATCATGGTTTCAATTGGATGACAGAAGTGAAAAACAGGTTTTTGTGAATGTGAGTATGGTGTGTGTGTGTGTGTGTGTGTGTGTGTGTGTGTGTGTGTGTGTGTGTGTAGAACTTATTGGAATGATGAACTTATTTATTTTTAATTATCTTTTAAGATACCACACATCCGTTACTCTGGAGACAGCAGAGTGTCTGTTTCTGAAGTTAGATAAGATGCAAATAATATCTAAAGTTCATTAACTGTGTGACATTGGAGTTGTTTCACTCATTTTCCTCACCTTAAACTCGGTTAATGAGAGAAGTAACTCTCAGACCCCTTGTGAGTTTTAAATAAAATAATGCATATGAAATGCTAATTAAATTTATGGAACATAAAAAAAGTAATAATAGCTAGCTATTTTTGGCTGTTGATTGTATTTTTATGAATGAAAAATAGGAGTATCAAAGAGCTAAGTCTAACACAGTAGGAGAGATAGAGAGGGGTTGATGAGGAAAAACGTCTTGAAAAAAATACACAAAAGAATGTCTGAAAAATGAAAGTTTGACATAGGTGGATGATTGGTTGAATAAATTCACAGAAAAATTTTACCACTCTGTTTACATAGTGAGTGTTTAACGTCTATGATGATAAAAATACTTCAAAAGAATAACTATTTCATTGTTGCTCTCTTTCACATCCCAGTCCTTTCCTGTTTAAACATCTTTCATTCTCTGGCAATATTAATACTCTTTAAAATTTAATAAATGATCAATGTAGCTAAAGTGTTCCTTACAATGTACAGTTAGAATAGATATCTAAATAAAAAGTCAGAGTATTTTTTATTTTAGCTCTGTTGCCAACTGAATATATTAATTATACTAATCTTCCTTAACATACCTTTTCAATAGGTTTGAAGTAAATTATTTATTATAAAATGATACAACTCATTAAAACATGTGGTCTAGCCACTACCTTGTTATATTTGGTGTCCTGTATGACAATTTAAAGCTGAATGATTAAATATGGCTCATGTAGATGACTGTTTATGGCTTTGTACATATGCATCTACCTCCTTGTTTCAGATAAATTTGTTAGTTATCTAATAAAAAATAAAATAAATCAGAATCATGTTTAGTAATAAGACTGGGACAGTATTTGGACTAATCCTTCTGAATACAACTAAAAATGCTGAATGACATATTTTAAAAGCTTCTTAAAGCAAAAAGGACAGGTAAAATAGCAAAAAATAATTGTGCCAGTATTTAAGGTAAACTAGGAGTGTAGGAAGTCAAGAGAGTACTGAATTCCTTTAACCTGAGAACATTTTCAGAATCTGAAAATCACTAGTTTAGGTGCCCAGATTAAAAGAAGCAAACCAAAGGTGCTTACACAGAGAGTACAAAAGCCTGCATACTCGGATTAAGAGTGATCTGGCAGCAAACATGCCATATACCTACAGCCCAAGGGGTTACCAGGAAAGCTACCTAGGTTCTAAGAAAATCAGAGGGAAAATGTTATGAAACTGTGACTTCTAGTCACCCTTCACAAGGATTTGCCACCCATATTACCATTACCTGAGAATTCTGAAAAGTTAAGCACAAATTTAATCTAAAGTTTTCTAGACAGGTGATCCTGTTGCTCTGCACTGAAGGAATACACGTCTATGCTAAATGAATTTATTCTCGTATAACTAAATCAATCTCCACAAATAGTGTTACAAGGGAAGCAAAACGTCCAAAATAAAAGTAAGCGTTATTAAAAAAGCATTATGCAAAACTGAGTTATTTGTGGTGAGGTGGATGGACCTAGAGTCTGTCATACAGAGTGAAGTAAGTCAGAAAGAGAAAAACAAACGCCATATGCTAACACATATATAAGTAATCTAAAAAAAAAATGGTTCTGAAGGACCTAGGGGCAGGACAGGCATAAAGACGCAGATGTAGAGAATGAACTTGAGGACACGAGGAGGGGGAAGGGGAAGCTGGGACGAAGTGAGAGAGTAGCATTGACATACATACACTACCAGATGTAAAATAGATAGCTAGTGGGAAGCAGCTGCATAGCACAGGGAGATCAGTTCAGTGTTTTGTGACCACCTAGAGGGGTGGGATAGGGAGGGTGGGAGGGAGACGCAAGAGGGAGGGGATATGGGGATATGTGTATACATATAACTGATTCACTGTTATACAGCAGAAACTAACACAACATTGTAAAGCAATTATACTCCAATAAAGATGTTAAAAAAAAGAAAAAAACATTATGCGTGAAAGTCAGCCAAACAACAGATTTGACAAATAGACCAGCAAAATGTTTAGGCATTTTAGAAATAAATACTATAACTATAATATAACCATGTTCACTATATTTAAAGAGATAAAATGTATGTTTTTAAACATTTATAGGAAATGGGAACAGTGAAAATAATCACATTAGAAAGAGAATCTAACTTCTAGAAATGAAAATGTAGCAAAAATATGGAATTATGAACTCAAAATTAAATTAAATACCTCTATTTAATGATAGGAAGATCAGAAAATGCTGATGTCCCTTCCTGATCCCATTCATAAACAATGAGAACTTAGTACATGCTTGCCCATTCTGTTCTCTTTATCTACTTATTTATGTTTACACCAATTTCCTGTGATCTTGATTAACATTGCTTTATGTTGTCTTGAAATAAAGTTGTATAAGTTTTCCAGCTCTGTTCTTTTTTGAAGATTGCTTTTACTATTATATGTCACATTTCCATATGAATTTAGGAATCAACTTCTTAATTCCTATTTTTTAAAAAGCCTGTTGAAAGTTTGATAGAGATTTTGTTGAATTCATTGATTGATGGGGCAGAGCTAACATTTTAACAATATTACAATTTTTGATCTATGAACATGGCTAACTCATCTTTATTTAGGTCTTTATTTTCTCTCAATAACTTTATAGATTTCACTGTAAAGGTCTTATATGTGTTTAGTTATTCCTATTTACCTAATGTTTTTTTGATTATGTAAATAAAATTTTCATTACATATTCTAGTTGTTACTACTATATAGAAATGCAATTTACTTCTGTATATTGACTTTGTATCCTACATTTTTACTAATGTCTCTTACTCTAATTGTAGTAGTGGTTTTGTAAATTTCTTAAAGCTTTTCATTGCAAAAAATAATGTCTTTTGTGATAGACAGTTTTAATTCTTCCATTCTAATCTCTTTGTTTTTTGTCCTTGCCTTATTGCACTAGCTAATACACTCCAAAACAATATTTAAGAGAAGTGACAACATTAGGCATCCCTGCCTTGTCCTCAAGAACAAAGAGAAAATATTCAGTATTCCACCATTAAATAAGGTGTTAGCTGTTTTTTGTTTGTTTGTTTGATTTTAGAGATGCACTTTTTTAGCTTGTGAGAATTCTTTTCAACTCCTCCTTTGCTGGGAATCTTTGTTCTGAATAGGGATTGAACTTTATCCCTATGATTTTTGTTTAATCTTTGAGATGATTTTTGTTCAACCTTTAAGATGATCAATTGGTTTTTCTCCTTTATTCTGTTAACATGGAAAATTACGTTGACTGACTTTTTTATATTAAAACAATTGATCTCTTGGGTTAAATTCCAGTGATCTTATGTATTTTCCTTTCTATATTTTACTGAATTCTACTTGCCAATATTTTACGAAGGATTTTTTGGGACTATATTTCTGAGGGAAATTGGTGTGTTTATTTTCTTGCGTTGTCTTAGTCAGCTTTAGTATTATGTATTTATACTGGTTTGTAAATGTTATCGGAAAGTGCCTCTTCCCCTACAAAGGACACTTTTCAGGCCACGTGGTGCAGATTTCATGACAACAACATTCAAGTGCTCTGCTTGATGAAAAAAGGAGTGAGACTTGAGGAAAAAATGTAGCATAGCAGAAATGAAAGAGCACAGATTTTATTGTCAGATAATTCTAAAAATCAGTTATAGGACCTACTAATACTCTGATTTTGGTTGTTGATCCTCAGACACTCCCCAATTGATTTCCTGCATGCAAGTATCTGTCTCGGTTCTTGCTTTCTGGAGAACATAATCTGTGACAGGAAATGAACCTAAGAAGTTTCTTTGTGCATCTCAGAAATTGTGGAAGAAAAGTCTAATAGTTTCCATGGTCTATGTGGCTGGTCATGAAGGGAGCCCTCTGCTCTCCAATCCCCCATAAGAGCCCCAACAGTGGAGAACCTGGCTCTTAGCTGGAGGTAAGGGACATCTCAGAGGCAGTTCACAATACCTACTTACTACAAGTAGAAATTACCTGTGCTACAGTAGAGAAAAATGGATAATCTCTGAATCAAGTTCAAGATTGGAAATTTTTAATGAAAAAGACTGAGTTCTAAATACCAAAATTAGACCACTGGAGTAACCAAGAGTAACTGAAACCTTATGAAATCTGGTGAAATGATGTGATGAAGGGACCCATCACGTAGTGAAAAATGGGGGTTCAACAGATTCATTATTGAGGAACAGTTGTTAAAGAAAAATTATATTTACTTTTAAAAATCACTAGAAGTGTTTTGTCACTCATTTTCTAAGAATGCTTAGTTGAAGCTGGCATTATGTCTTCCATAAACATTTCACCAGAAAAACATCTGTATCTGAAATTTTCTAAGTAAGAAGTTTTTTTTTTTTTTGCGGTACGCAGGTCTCTCACTGTTGTGGCCTCTCCTGTTGCGGAGCACAGGCTCCGGACGCGCAGGCTCAGCGGCCATGGCTCAGGGGCCTAGCCGCTCCGCGGCATGTGGGATCTTCCCAGACCGGGGCACGAAGCTGTGTCCCCTGCATCGGCAGGCGGACTCAACCACTGTGACACCAGGGAAGCCCGTAAGAAGATTTTTTTAATTAATTAAATTTTTGTTAGATATAAAACTATTAAAACTAGTCAACTTTTCCATTTCTTTTCTGTGTTAGTTTTTAATATGTGTTTTTCTAAGACATTCTTCTATTTCACTTAATTATTACTCTAAAGTACTTGGGATTCTTTTATTATCCTTTCATTGTCTGTAGAACCTAGAGTGATATACCCAACTTAATACTTTTTTTTTAACATCTTTATTGGAGTATAATTGCTTTACAATGTTGTGTTAGTTTTTGCTGTATTACAAAGTGAATCAGCTATATGCATACGTATACCCCCATATCTCTTTCCTCTTGCATTTCCCTCCCTCCCTCCCAACTTCCCTATCCCACCCCTCTAGGTGGTCACAAAGCACCGAGCTAATCTTCCTGTGCTATGCAGCTGCTTCCCACTAGCTATCTATTTTATATTTGGTAGTGTATATATGTCAATGTTACTCTCTCACTTCATCCCAGCTTACCCTTCCCCCTCCCTGTGTCCTCAAGCTCATTCTCTACGTCTGTTTCTTTATTCCTATCCTGCCCCTAAGTTCATCAGAACTTTTTTTTTTTCAGATTCCATATATATGGAATGTGTTAGTATATGGTATTTGTTTTTCTCTTTCTGATTTACTTCACTCTGTATGACAGATTCTAGGTCCATCCACCTCAGTACAAATAACTCAATTTTGTTTCTTTTTATGGCTGAGTAATATTCCATTGTATATATGTGCCATATCTTCTTGATCCATTCATCTGTCCATGGACACTTAGGTTGCTTCCATGTCCTGGCTATTGTAAATAGTGCTGCAATGAACATGGTGGTACATGACTCTTTCTGAATTATGGTTTTCTCAGGGCATATGTCCAGTAGTGGGATTGCTGGGTCATATGGTAGTTCTATTTTTAGTTTTTTAAGGAACCTCCATACTGTCCTCCATAGTGGCTGTATCACTTTATATTCCCACCAACAGTGCAAGAGGGTTCCCTTTTCTCCACACCCTCTCCAGCATTTATTATTTGTAGATTTTTGATGATGGCCATTCTGACCTGTGTGAGGTGACACCTCATTGTAGTTTTGGTTTGCATTTCTCTAATGATTAGTGATGTTGACCATCTTTTCATGTGTTTGTTGGCAATCTGTATATCTTCTTTGGAGAAATGTCTATTTAGGTTTTCTGCCCATTTTTGGATTGGGTTGTTTGTTTTTCTGATATTGAGCTGCATGAGCTACTTGTATATTTTGGAGATTAATCCTTTGTCAGTTGTTTCATTTCCTAATATTTTCTCCCATTCTGAGGGTTGTCTTTTTGTCTTGTTTAAGGTTACCTTTGCTGTGCAAAAGCTATTAAGTTTCATTAGGTCCCATTTGTTTATTTTTGTTTTTATTTCCATTTCTCTAGGAGGTGGGTCTAACAGGATCTTGCTGTGATTTATGTCATACCATGTTCTGCCTATGTTTTTCTCTAAGAGTTTTATAGCGTCTGGATTTACATTTCAGTCTTTAATCCATTTTGAGTTTATTTTTGTGTATGGTGTTAGGAAGTGATCTAATTTCATTCATTTACATGTAGCTGTCCAGTTTTCAGAGCACCAGTTATTGAAGAGGCAGTCTTTTCTCCATTGTATACTCTTGCCTCCTTAATCAAAGATAAGGTGACCATATGCACATGGGTTTAGCTCTGGACTTTCTATCCTGTTCCATTGATCTATATTTCTGCTTTTGTGCCAGTACTATACAGTCTTCATTACTGTAGCTTTGTAGTACAGTCTGAAGTCAGGGAGTCTGATTTCTCCAGTTCCATTTTTCTTTATCAAGATTGCTTTGGCTCTTTGGGTTTTTTGTGTTTCCATACAAATTGTGAAATTTTGGTTCTAGTTCTTTGAAAAATGCCATTGGTAGTTTGAGAGGATTTGCATTGAATCTGTAGATTGCTTTGGATAGTATAGTCATTTTCACAGTGTTGATTCTTCCAATCCACATACATAATATATCTCTGCAATTGTTTGTATCATCTTTAATTTCTTTCATCAGTGTCTTATAGTTTTCTACATACAGGTCTTTTGTCTCCTTAGGTAGGTGTATTCCTAGGTATTTTATTCTTTTTGTTGCAATGGTAAATGGGAGTGTTTCCTTAATTTCTCTTTCAAAATTTTCATCATTAGTGAATAGGAATGCAAGAGATTTCTGTGCATTTTTTTGATATCCTGTTACTCTACCTAACTCATTCATTGGCTCTAGTAGTTTGCTGGTGGAATCTGTAGGATTTTCTATGTATAGTATCATGTCATCTGCAAACAGTGACAGTTTTACTTCTTTTCTAATTTGGATTATTTTATTTCTTTTACTTCTCTGATTACTGTGGCTAAAACTTCCAAAACTATGTTGAATATAGTGGTGAAAGTGGACAACCTTCTCTTGTTCCTGATCTTAGAGGAAATGGTTTCAGTGTTTCACCATTTAGAATGATGTTAGCTGTGGGTTTGTCATATATGGCCTTTATTATGTTGAGGCTTTTTGTGACTGCTTTGTCTGGTTTTGGTATCACGGTGATGGTGGCCTCATAGAATGAGTTTGTGAGTGTTCCTCCCTATGCTATATTTTGGAAGAGCTGAGAAGGATAGGTGTTAGCTCTTCTCTTAATGTTTGACAGAATTCACCTGTGAAGCCATCTGGTCCTGGGCTTTTGTTTGTTGGAAGATTTTTTTTTTTTTTTTTTTTTTTTTTTGCGATATGTGGGCCTCTCACTGTCGTGGCCTTTCCCGTTGCCGGATGCGCAAGCTCAGCGCCCATGGCTCATGGGCCCAGCCGCTCCGCGGCATGTGGGATCCTCCCGGACCGGGGCACGAACCCGTATCCCCTGCATTGGCAGGCGGACTCTCAACCACTGCGCCACCAGGGAGGCCCTGTTGGAAGATTTTTAATCACAGTTTCACTTTCAGTGCTTGTGCTTTTGTTTATATTTTCTCTTTCTTCCTGATTCAGTCTCAGAAAATTGTGGTTTTCTAAGAATTTGTCCATTTCCTCCAGGTTGTCCATTTTACTGGCATACAGTTGCTTGTAGTAATCGCTCATGATCCTTTGTATTTCTGCAGTGTCAGTTGTTACTTCTCCTTTTTCATTTCTAATTCTGTTGATTTAGTCTTTTCCCTTTTATTCTTGATGAGTCTGGCTAATGGTTTATCAATTTTGTTTATCTTCTCAAAGAACCAGCTTTAATTTTAATAATCTTTGTTATTGTTTCCTTCATTTCTTTTTCATTTATTTCTGATCTGATCTTTATGACTCCTTTCCTTCAGCTAATTTTGGGTTATTTTTGTTCTTATTTCTTTAATTGCTTTAGGTTTAAGGTTAGGTTGTTTATTTGAGATTTTCCTTGGTTCTGGGGTAGGATTGTGTTGCTATAAACTTCCCTCTTAGAACTTCCCTCTTAGACTGCTTTTGCTGCATCCCATAGGTTTTAGGTCATCATGTTTTCATTGTTATTTGTTTCTAGGTATTTTTTGATTTCCTCTTTGATTTCTTCAGTGATCTCTTGGTTATTTAGTAGTGTATTGTTTAGCCTCCATGTGTTTGTATTTTTTACAGTTTTTTTTTCCTGTAATTGATATTTAGTCTCATAGAATTGTGGTCATAAAATATATTTGATACAATTTCAATTTTCTTAAATTTACCAAGGTTTGATTTGTGACCCATGATATGGTCTATGCTGGAGAATGTCCCATGAGAACTTGAGATGAAAGTGTATGCTGTTGTTTTTGGATGGAATGTCCTATAAATAACAATTAAGTCCATCTTGCTTAATGTGTCATTTAAAGCTTGTGTTTCCATATTTATTTTCATTTTGGATAATCTGTCCATTGGTGAACATGGGGTGTTAAAGTCCCCTACTATGATTGTGTTACTGTTGATTTCCCTTTTTATGGCTGTTAGCATTTGCCTTATGCATTGAGGTGCTCCTCTGTTCGGTGCATAAATATTTACAATTGTTATATCTTCTTCTTGGATTGATCCCTTGATCGTTATGTAGTGTCCTTCTTTGTCTCTTGTAATAGCCTTTATTTTAAAGTCTATTTTGTCTGATATGAGAATTGCTACTCCAGCTTTCTTTTCATTTCCATTTGCATGGAATATGTTTTTCTGTCCCCTCATTTTCAGTCTGTATGTGTCCCTAGGTCTGAAGTAGGTCTCTTGTACACAGCATATCTACAGGTCTTGTTTTTGTATCCATTCAGCCAGTCTACATTTTTTGGATGGAGCATTTACTCTATTTATATTTAAGGTAATTATTGATATGTATGTTCCTGTTACCATTTTCTTAATTGTTTTAGGTTTGTTTTTGCAGGTCTTTCCTTCTCTTTTGTTTCCTGCCTAGAGAAGGTCCTTTAGCATTTGTTGTAAAGCTGGTTTGGTGGTGCTGAATTCTCTTAGCTTTTGCTTATCTGTAAACATTTTAATTTCTCTATCGAATCTGGCTGAGATCATTGCTGGGTAGAGAAATCTTGGTTGTAGTTTTTTCCCTTTCATCACTTGCCACTCCCTTCTGGTTTGCAGATTTTCTGCTGAAAGGTCAGCTGTTAACCTTATAGGGATTCCCTTGTATGTTATTTGTTGCTTTTCCCTTGCTGCTTTTAATATTTTTTTCTTTGTACTTAATTTTTGATAGTTTGATTAATATGTGTCTCTCATGTTTCTCCTTGGATTTATCCTGTATGGGGTTCTCTGTGCTTCCTGTACTTAATTGGCTATTTCCTTTCCCATGTGAAGGAAGTTTTCGACTATAACCTCTTAAAATATTTTCTCAGACCCTTTCTTTTTCTCTTCTTCTGGGATCCCTATAATTCGAATATTAGTGTGTTTAATGTTTTCCCAGAGGTCTCTGAGACTGTCCTCAGTTCTTTTCATTCTTTTTTATTTACTCTGCTCCCTGGCAGTTATTTCCACCATTTTATCTTCCAGGTCACTTATCCGTTCTTCTACGTCAGTTATTCTGTTATTGATTCCTTCTAGAGTATTTTTAATTTCAGTAATTGTTTTGTTCATCACTGTTTGTTTGCTCTTTAGTTCTTCTAGATCCTTGTTAAATGTTTCTTGGATTTTCTCCATTCTATTTCTGAGATTTTGGATCATCTTTAGTATCATTACTCTGAATTCTTTTTCAGGTAGGTTGCTTATTTCATCTTCATTTATTTGATCTAGTAGGTTTTACCATGCTCTTTCATCTGTAACATATTTTCTTGTCATATCTTTTTTTTTTTTTTTTGATGGATGATGCTGTATTCCTGTCTTACTGGTTGTTTGGTCTGAGACATCCAGCACTGGAGTTTGCAGACAGTTGGATAGAGCTGGATCTTGTGCTGAGATGAAGACCTCCGGGAGGCCTCACTCTGATTAATATTCCCTGGGGTCTGAAATTCTCTGTTAGTCCAGCAGTTTGGCCTCAGATATCCCACCACAGGCGCTTGGGCATAGCCTCCAGCCTGGGAACCATGATCTCACAAGCTTCATGGCATGGTTAAAAAAAAGAAGAAGAAAGAAAGAAAGGAGCAGTACAGTATCAAAGAATAAAAAACAAAATATAATTAGAAAGATAAAAAATATATTAGGAAAAAGAAAATATAATTGAGACAACCGCAACAAGGTAAAATCAAACCACAAAAGAAAAAAGAAAAGGGGGTGGGAACAAGCCAAAAGGAGAGAGCAATAACAATGTATAATGAATAAAATAAAATTAGAAAATTAAAAGATTTATTAGGAAAAATAAAAATATACAAGAATCAACAACAATGAATCAACAAGGTAAAAGAGAACCCCAATCTAAAAGAGGAAAAAAAAAAAAAACTTGGCTATAGGGGCAGAGTTTAGGCACGGGTGGAACTTAGGCAGGAATGGGGTTTAGGGTGGTGTGTGGCCTAGGCGGGTGGGGTGGTGATGTTTGAGTGTGGGGTGGGGCCTAGGCTCAGGTCACTGGGGGTTCCTCCTTTCTCCTTAGGTGTCCGTGGTCCCCCACCAGTGCCTGGTAGGTGCCCTAGTTGTAAGGAGACATGAATTCTGCATTCTCCTAGTACGCCATCTTGACTCTGCCCCCCCAATATATGTCCTAATTTAATTCTTAATATTGTCATTTCTTATTTTCTCTTTTTTCTCCTTTGATCTTTTTTGGAGTTTCTCAATTTTATTATCTTTTCAAATAACTTTTAACTTTGTTAATTTTCTCTATTGTTTCTGTCATACAACCAATTATTTATACTTCCCTTGTGTTAAATAACACTTTTATAATGTTTTCATATAACTGGTGATATTTTAATTAGATAATCAAAACCCATGAAAAAATTAAAGTTTTACTAAAGAAATAGCAAAATTTAAACTAAAATCCTATCTTCTGTAACAGGTGTGAGCAAACTAAGCCTGAGGGCCAAATATGGCTTGTCCCCTATATTTAAAATAAACTTTCATTGAAATACATCCATGTTCTTTTGTTTACCTATTATCTATGGTTGCTGCATTACAACAGCAGGCAGAGTTGAGTAATTGCCACAAAGACTTTATGGCTTGCAAACCGTAAAACAGTTACTATTGACCTTTTATAGACAAAGTTTGACAGTCCCTGTTCTGTTCTAAATGATATATGCCATAATCATACTGATCAATTGTAATAAAAGAGATTCAGAAACTTCCTTCAGGTTAGATATAGTGTCATTTTCCATCTACACAATTCATTTCCACCCATGATATTCACATTGAGCCCCTGGATAAACCTAAGTTGAACACCTTACTCTGTGCCTAGCTATGTGCTAAGGCAGGGAATAAGTAATTCACCATGTTTCTTCACATTTGAGTGGTAATATTAGGGATATTTACTAGTGTACAAGGCATCTCAAAGGCACAGAAACTGGAGTGACTTATGTTTCCTGAGAAGGTAAGCTGAGGGTCTGTGGGGCTTTTCCATCTGGATAAGGAAGGCCAAGGTGATGAGCCGTGGCGAGAAGAGTTAGCAAAGACCTGAGTGGGATCGTCTTGAAGCTCAGCCTACTGTATGCTTCTCCCCACCTCCTACCTTGCCCATAGACTATTACCCATGGAGTCCTCTATATTTCCACTTTATCCAGGCTCATCTGTAGCTTTACTACATTTTTGCCTGCTCCTCCTTCGGTTTCAAAAATATTGGGGACCTTAAAAAAAAAGGCTTATTTTGTTTTAATGAATTCCATGCTTTTTAAATGCTCGCATTTCCCTCCCCCCAACACACAAAGTATTTAGTAATGTAAGTAGCTATAAAAAGAAATACCACATTTTTACATCTATTATGTGATACGTAGTTTATTAACTAAGTATGTTTGCTCATGTTATTTGAAATTATTTCTAAGCCAGAATTTGTATTATTCAGAGTAATTCTTAAAGATTTCACAAAATGAATCTCAAAATTTGCTCAGAAGAAAATAAAAATGCAGTTTAGTTATCATCCCCACTATGGATATTAATTTTGAGCTTTTACAAATGAACAATGGCATTGTGTGTTGTGGGGGGAAGGAAATGCAAGCATTTAAAAACCATGGAATTCATTAAAACAAAATAAGGCTTTTTTTGAAGGTCCCCAGTATTTTTTAAACAGAGGGAGGAGCAGGTAAAAATGTAGTAAAGCTACAGATGAGCCTGGATAAAGTGGGAATATAGAGGATTCCATGGGTAATAGTCTATGGGTAAGGTAGGAGGTGGGGGGAAGCATAGAGTAGGCTGAGCTTCAGGACAGTCCCACTCAGGCCTTTGAGAGTCAGCACAGGTATAAATAAGAAAGAATGCTGGAAAAGAAAGAACAAATAACATTTCCCAGGGTTTGAAAACTAAAAGTTTGCTTTTCATTACTTCTGTAATAGACTCGTTAGCTCAAAACCCTACTCCATCAACCATCCTAAGTGTGTCTTGGACTAGAAATAGTATGGTTTCAAGTACACTCAGGAAACTAATGCACTGTAGATGCTGGCATCTTGGGATGCTGAGATGACCAAGATACCACCATAACATGATAAAAAATTCGCAGACATTTTAGAATCTAATTAGTTCATTCTACAGAAAAGGAAAATATATGTTATATCTAGTTTTATATTTTCAATGTCAAAGCCTCAATTCTCTTTTATCTGTGCTTGATGTTAGAATTTGTACAGGACACAGGTCCTCTTGGTCTGCACTGAGGCATTCAAGTTCACCCTTCTTAGCTAGTGGTATGGCTTTCTTAGGACCATTGTGTTATCATCACTAATATTCCTCCTCTAAGCCTGATACAAGTTCTGAGATTGAAATGACTTTGAACACAGATTGGATTCCAAATGGGCTCTATATAGAAATAAACAAAACTTCTCAGAAAATTTTGTCTCACATACTTAAAGTCTGACAAGTTTCTCAACTTTTGTCACATATGCCCTACATTTTTTCTCTGATGTGTTTTTTCATTCCTTTTCTTTGGTAGTTCTTTTCCAAAATAACCATTATTAGATGTCCACTTATCCTTCAAGACTGTGATTATCCTGATTTCATTTTTTTTTTGTAGCATTTTTCCTAATATTGTTTCATTCTATCAAGTTTCATTTTGACTAATTATTTTGGGTTCTGTGCATATCAATTAACTCTGAAATCTTTAATGCAAAGCCTATCTCATAATTTTTATATTTTCCCATATAATTATTAAATGCTAGAAAATCACATTGCCACTGAGTAGCTACTCAGTAAACATCTTCCTGAAAGGGGGGAAGAAAACAACTTTATTTCTTATAGAATAAATATTTCTGATTAATTCAGAGTACCTTTTCTCTTAGTTAGCTCTTTAATTCTGTGCCAGGCTTGAATACTGCTTTGGCTACTTTGAAACCTGCCTCTGGCCTTTGTGGCATGATATGAGCCACCATCTCCAACTCCAGCCTGATCCTGACTAACACCTTAACCAGCTGTCCACACGGCTTGTATCTGGCCTGCCTTTGACCAACCCCCAGCTACTTATGTATCATGCCTCACAACATCTCCTTCCTATGCCTGTCTTCCTCCCTAGCTGTGCCAATAATTTGCAAAATGATTCTTCAACCAGTTTTCAAAATTTGTGATAAGTTATGACCTCAGATATTAGTTCACTTTTCCTTGGATTAAATTGCCTCAACTCCTTTAATATTCTAATATTCTCCATAGTTCACAATTTCTAATTGTGAACAGAATTTCCAATCATTTCTCTTTGCTCCTGAAAGATCTGGTATACTGATGGCTTTATATGATCCAACTAGTCAATTTAAATTAAGTGTGGTCAGAGATCATATGATGTTCATCAACCTGAACACTTCATTTAACATTCTTATATTTTCCAAATCATTAATCTGGTCTAAAATTATGTCCCTGATTCTCCCCACCTGCCTCATACTGCTTAAATATCAAATCACACTCTGCCAAAAATATATAGCAGTTCCTCCATTAGAGTGTATTGAGTTGACTGAATTGATTTATTTACCTTTTTGTAGAACCATACACAGTAATGATTAAGAGTTCATGCTCTGCATGTAAATTACTTGGTTTGGCCACTTACTTGCTTTTAAATTCTCTGTGTTTTAGTTTATCAGTGTTAACTGGGAATAACCCTAATAATACCATCTACCAGATAGTGTTGTTATACATACTAGAATGAATTTTATATGTATATCCACTAGGAAGGGAGGAGGTCAAAGTTATAAGTTGAGAGACTAGTTAGTAGATTACTGTAATCTAGACTAAATAGGTGTCAATTATACATGGGAATTCTAATGATAGGTGTGATGAGAAGCAGTTGAATGCAGAATGTATTTTGAATTTAGACCCAAGAAGATTTCCTAAGGGATCATATGAGGGGATGTGATAAAAAGATAAGACTAAGGATGATATCCAGGTTTTGGCCTGAGTATTTGGAGAATAGAATTTTCATGTACTGAGGTGAAGAAGACTGTGACAGTATAGGTGGGATATGGAGAGAGGGGATAGGGATGTGTTGGCTGAATATTAGGAGCTTAGCGTTAGTATGTTAAGTTTAAGATATATTTTGGCCATTCATCTTGTTACCCAGCAGTATGGTAACATCTCCAGGACCAGAAAAATTTTCAGTAAACTGTAAAGGATAGTATTGTTAAAGTATACTTTCTGTTGTTTAGTGTTTAAATATGAGTCCATAGAGATATCCTAAGGGACATGACGTACAGGATCAAATACAGAATTTCAATGAAGACCAGAAGGATTGTTTTCTTTGTTTATAATCTATTTTTTTATTGAAGGATAGTTGATTTACAATATTAGTTTCAGGTATATAGATTATACTCCATTTATAGTTATAAAATAATGGCTATATTTCCCTGTGTTGTACAATATATCCTTGTTGCTTATCTATGTTGTAAATAGTAGTTTGTATCTCTTAGTCTCATAACCCTATCTTGCCCCTCCCCCCACCCCTCTCCCCACTGGTAACCACTAGTTTGTTTCTATATATTTGAGTCTATTTCTGTTCTGTTCTGTACATTCATTTATTTTATTTTTTAAATTCAACATATAAGTAATAACATACAGTATTTGTCTTTGATTTATACACACACACATATATATACGAATATGTATACATATATATGTATTTCTTTATCCATTCATTGATGGACACTTGGGTTACTTCCATATCTTGGTTATTGTAAATAATGCTTCTGTGAACACTGGGGTGCATGTATCTTTTCAAATTAATGTTTTCAGGGGTTTTTTTCTAATATATGCCCATGAGTGGTATTGCTGGATCATATGGTAGCTCTATTTTTAGTTTTTTGAGGAATCTCCATATTGTTTTCCACAGTGGTGCATCAATTTTCATTTCCACCAATAGTGTACAAGGGTTTCCTTTTCCTCACATCCTCACCAACATTGGTTTTCTGTGGTCTTTTTGATGATGGCCATTCTGACAGGTAACGTGGTATCTCATTGTGGTTTTGATTTGCATTTCTCTAATGATTAACCATATTGAGCACCTTTTCATGTGCCAGCTAGCCATCTTTATGTCTTCTTTGGAAAATGTCTATTCAGGTCTTCAGCCCATTTTTATTCCGGTTGTTAGTTTTTTTGATATTGAGCTATATGAGCTGTTTATATATTGTGGATATTAATCCCTTATTGGTTATACCATTTGCAAATATTTTCTCCTATTTAGTAGGTTGTCTTTTCATTTTGTTGATGGTTTGCTTTGCTGTGCAAAAGCTTTTAAGTTTAATTAGGACCCATTTGTTTATTTTTGCTTTTACTACTTTTGCCTTAAGAGATAGATCCAAAAAAATACTGCTACAGTTTATGTCAAAGAGTGTACTGCCTATGTTCTCTCCTAGGTGGTTCATGGTTTCAAGTCTTACATTATGTCTTTAAATCATTTTGAGCTTATTTTTGTATATGGTGTGAGAAAATGTTCTAATTTCATTCTTTTGCATGTAGCAGTCCAAGATTTCTGAAAAAGATTTGGACAGGGGATACCTAAAGCAAAATTTCTTTAGAACACTAGCAAGACCACTGATTACAAAGTCCAATGAAATGTTTTGGTGAGATGGTCTGGAAAACATGTGGACATGACTAACCCTAGACTGTGGCTCCTCATTCATCATTTTCCTTTAGGTCCTACTTTAATCTTGATCTTTTATGTTTTATATTAATATCAATTTCTACTTTCTAATAAGTAGTTGATCTCTTTGAATCATCTTTTTTCTCTCATAGATTTTATTTTTAATTATTAAAAAGAAACAAAAATTTGTGATATTTACTGCACAAGTTGATTCCATATTGCCAATAAACTACATGTAAGTAATTTTAAATTAATTTTAAATAAGCAGAATATGATCTGTTTTTCATGGATTAAAAATATAATTGGAACATGAATAATAAAAATAATGCAAGGGCAAATATCTTTGTGCTAGAAGAAAATTTTTTGAAAAATCTTTGTTAATTGTGATAAATTTGAAAAATGGATTTAGTATCTTGACAGGAAATGAAATTGTTATATAGATAGAAATGATGGGAAGATGTTATCTTTGTTTAGTTTTCATAGACCTTAAATGTAAGTGGTAGAGAAAAACTTGAAAACAGAAAATGATAAAGAAAGTCATAATTTAAGTAATGAGAAAGCATATATATCAAGTTTATAGTGACAATTTTCATCAAAATGTTTTATGTTGCCTCTGACTTAATTTAGGATCTCACTCTGCTAGAAATCAGAAAGCATATGTAGAATTCTACAGTCAAGAGAATTTAAAGAGACAGATATATATTCATGAAGAAACATAACAGAATAAAACAAAAACAAATAAACAGACTGAGTGTGACCTGGCCAAAAGTGAGAGGAAGGGAACAGAATCATTGAATCCTAGAACTAGAAGAAATTCCATCTCTCTTATCCAGCTCCACCATTTGACAGAAAAGGAAACATTCTCACTATAGTTAAGTGACCTGCCCAAAGTCAATTTGCCAGTGAAGAGTATAAGAAGATACTTAAATATTATGTCAAGATCCATAATGACATTTTATGCAATAAACTATGTTAATATACATAACTAAAACGAAGGAAGAGGAGGCAGGGAATTGTGGAACAGGTTTTTTGAAAATATATTAAAGTATTAAATTTTAGCTGATTAATAGGCCCAAATTTCTAAAAAAAATATTATTTTTACATTATAAAATTTAAACCACATAACTGGGGGTGGGGGGCACAGAGGAGAAGAAGTTCATTATATGTAAATCTAACAATTCACATACTTTTCTATGGAAACAGTAGGATAATCAGCTAAATAAATGTTTGTAAAATTCATGTTTTCAGATCTTGTCTGTATAATTTGTATACCTTAATATACAGATAAACTGTATATATACAGATATTCAGATAAACTGAAAAAGTTGAGGTAGAATTTATAGTTTGTACTAAACTATATTTTGTTTTGCTTGCGTTTTTTATTCTTGATCATTGTAGTTATTAATCAATTACCTGTGTGTGTGTGTGTGTGTGTGTGTGTGTGTGTGTGTAATATTATTTAGAAATAGCCTACAATTATCAAGTGACTTCCATGTCAGGCACTGTACTCAATGTTTACCTCTTTGAATTATCGTGATAACTCAATTAAAACCTATTTATAAAGTAGGACTTAAACATAATTAATTTTTAAATCTCTCTAGTTAATTTTAATATTTACCCAATGTTGAGAACCACTCTTAATCGTGCATAGATCAGTTTAGCAACTCACAAAATAATTTTTGAAATACCCCCTTAGAAGATCTTTAAGAGGAAGGGGAAAAAAGGGACATGTAAGTTTAAATAAGTGTACTGATGAAAATCAAACAAGCAAGTCTTTTTGTGTAGTTTCCCTATTTTGGCAAGTACTCTATCAAAGGACCTGAGTACTGAGGGAGAAACATGGGAGCATGATCCAACAGGTGTCATTTTATGTAGAGACATGAAAGGGTTAAAAGAAGGAAGGATAATAAAACAGAGGCTTGGCAAAGAAGGCAAGGTGGAAATAGATGTATGAGGTGTCAAACAGAAATTGGGTTTGGGATTAATTCTGGGTGTAGTGGTGGACATATATTCATAGGAAACAATATACTTCCCTATTAGTGGTGATTTTATAAAAATTAAAAGACTACTAACTAGATAGGATATCAAGTCTAGTAATGTTATCACCTATAGAAATACACTTTTCAACTTACTCCCGGGTTATAAGTGAATTTAAACCATCTGTGAAGTAAAAGTATAAACAGCATCCTAAAAGGGGGGCATTCTTTACAGCAGTGACAATGAGATCATTGTTACACTGCTGGTGTCATTCCAATATAATAGCTAAACTATTCCATGACTAGTATCCAAAATATCTCAAATAAATGTATGAGGAACTTTTCTTCCACACATAATTTATTGCAGTCCTTGCTAGAATAAATGGCCTATAGAAGTATCTGTTGATACATGGTCAATGGAAGTAACTGTGTTCAATTTCATTCAACAAAATTTCCAGCTGACTTAGTAATTCAAATACAAAATCCCCAACTCAGGAAAGGCTTGGTCATTCACTATACTCCCTGAAGGACTTTTAAGTTACATACCACTGAATAAAAAACATGGATTATAGGAGTCTATGTACAATTATAATAATACAAATATGCACACTGCAAATTATTAATTTTTTTTCTGAAATGACTTTAAAAATCAATGTAGAAACTGCTAAAATTACCAGAATAATTAGGAAAAATATTGAGAAAAATATAAAGAAGTTTCTTTGAGTTTTCAGACCTATTTTTGCAAATCATGCTAAACCATGATTTGAAAATAATTACATAAGTATCTTCAGTAAGTTTAATGTGTCAAGATTGAGATCTTCAATTTTAACTCAATTTTCAAGTTGAAACATACCTTCCCAAACAGAATCAAAAAATATTTTTATACATGTCAATACATGTTTTTGAACATAGGACCAATTGTGTACTTTACATTTTTCTAGACTTTGGAATAAAAGACAAACTCCCTGTTCTTTACTTATTTATCCCCTCTAATCCCATAACTAAATTAAATGTATCTCTTCTTCAGTTGGTTCATTCAAAATATATTCTTGAATATATTTGCTGTCATTCAGGCATGGCTCTCATACAGAGATTAAAAGTTAAGAGTGCCTCTCCACAAGATCCTTATTCTTTGACATGGAGAAAAGAAAAAAATAACTAATCAAGTAGCAAAATAAATGCTCTAATAGAAATATACATACAATGCTTTGGGAATAAATAATTGAAAAAAACTATGAAAGTCAAGGAAGTTTAGAGGCTCTGAAACATATTGTTGGAGTTGAAAGATGCATAAAAAGTAGGCAAATGGGAAGACTGTGGAAGTGTATGAAGAAAAACAAACAGTATATAATTCTGTTATATAGGCAGGAGATAGTATGGGCCATTCAATTTGAAGAATTGTAAATTGTACATTAGGTTAGAGTTTGATGACCTCTTAAGGGGCGAAAATATTAGCTGGAGAGGTAATCAAGGCTCACATCTTAAAAAGGTCTATATACTATACTGAGTTTCATGTGTACATTGTACACAATGGGGAGTCACTGAAGAATTTTAAATGGATACATTAAAATCATGGAATTTGTATTTAGACATATTTATCACAGACAATTCTAGTTTTGACTCTGACATATGAAAAGCTTGGAAGTCTTCACTTCCATCCTTAAAACAACAAAAACTAAGCTGAACAAACTGAAAATCAACGACTTTCTTGTACTTATCAGATAATTTAGATTGCAGAGCAAAGTGGCACCCTAAAAACTGGAGTGATAGGAGAATACAAAACATACAATCGAGATATCCTTACCAGAAACAAAAGCCACTGGGGCTATAAACTGTCCAAAAACAGACATAGCAATTTTGAATTTCTGGAAGCTAAATCATACTATTGCAAACTGGAAAAACTTCTAGGTGCCACAGTCTTAGGGAGCCCCAAAACTTATGTGGGTTTTACCTCCAGGAGCTCCACCACAATTTCACAAAGATCTGCCAAGAAAAATTCTCTCATCATTGTAGGAAACGGGAAGGCAAAGGAATGATTTTGAAATAGTCAAGAGCTTTCTCAATGATAGATCCTACTCTTTAGAACAGACTATCAGATCTGCACAGCCCAGCCCCACACAATCAAAAATTTGCATATAACTATTGACTCCCCCCAAACTTAACTACTAATAGCTTACTATAGACTGGAAGCCTTACCAATAACATAAACAGTCAATTAACATCTATTTTGTATGTTATATGTATTATATACTGTACTTTTACCATAAAGTGCACTAGGGAAAAGAAAATGTTATTAAGAAAATCATAAGGAATAGAAAATACATTTATAGTACTGCACTGTATTTATTGATACAGAAGGTTTACATAGTCTGTTTACAAGATAAATCATTTGTCAGCTACATCAACATTGTCTTGTATGATACAAAACACTGTAAATGTATGCAATATGTGTTATACGTAACACATTATATTATTCAATAAATGTTATATGTAATATGCTATATTACTGACAGTAGGCATCAAAAATGAAGAGATAATGTAATAAATTTATATTTATTTACAGGTATAATGATTAATGCATTGATAACGAAGAAGCAGCATTATTGAAACCAAGGGTAGTCATCAGTTAGATCCATTAAACTGTAACTTGCTTAATAAATAATGAAATGTAACCTGTCTTTATTGATCAAGCTCATTTTAATTGTTTTTATGAAAACTTGCATGACCTCCAAGCATCCCATAGCCTAAACAATAAAATGTTTTCCCGAGTTGTTTTTTAGGAACTTGGAGTCAGCTGTGTCCAGTTCGAGCTCAAGGTGGTTAAGACTGGTTGGGACTACCAATCCTCCAACAAGGCATGAATGAGTGTCTGATTGGTGACCTTTTGATGTCAGGGTAACAAAACTCAACCCTCAGAACATGTTAATACTGCCATTTTCTGAACACGTATCCCATGGAAAGCACGTAGCTTAGTTACACCTGCACAGAATGATGATTACCTCACCTTTTTCTTATCTCCAATCACCTTTCCCCAGGCTCCCCATGCCTCAACTCTATCCCATAAATATTCTGTATTCCTTGCCTTTGGGGAGGTGGATTTGAGATTTGTTCTTCAGTATCCTTGCTTGGCTACCTTGTGATTAAACTCTTTCTCTACTGCAAACCTCAGTGTCTCAGTGTTTTAGCTTGCTTCCTGTTGGGCAAATGAACCTAGTGTAATCGATACCACTGATTCAAGGTATCCTAGCCTATACACTAAACGAATGAATCATTATAAAAATAATATAATGTAAAAATATAATAAATAATATAATAAAAAATAATAAAATAATATAAAAATAATACATTATTAATTTTATATTAAATATCACTCACCTTATGACTATGTAAGGATAGGCTCTCCACTTCAATACAACTCTGGCAAACAATGTTCTACCCAATGAATACTTAGGTGATGATGATGATGATACAAAAGCATCTTATATAGCTCTTGCTGTACAGTTATTAGATTTTCACATGAAGACACTCATACAAAATACACAAAGGATAAGTTTATTAACTGTATAGCATGATGATTACTTACTATTCATTAAGTGGAAGTGGATTATCATAAAGGCCTTCATCCTCATCATCTTCATGTTGAGTAGGGTGAGGAGGAGAGGAAAGAAAAGCGGTTGCTCTTGCTATTTCAGGGGTACCAGAGGCAGAAGATGTTGAGGAAGTAGAAGGAGAGACAGGAGAGGCAGGCACAATCAGTGTAACTTTATGGAAATACATCTTAATTTCTGTCTCCCTTTTTTTGCATTTTCCTTTCTCTAAAAATGAATCCTTCTACCATTTGCTTTAGTTTAGTGCTCCAATTACAGAAGGGTCTATTTCATAAAAGAAGTCAAAAGCAATCTTGAACAATCAGAATCCTTCTGCCAGACTGTATGATGTTAGTTTGTTTTCTGGCACTGCTTCTACATCTTCTTCCTCATCATCTGGCACTGGCTTGGAAGAATTCACGTCCATCAAGTCATCTTCCATTAACTCATCTGCTATGGTGTCTATTAGATCATGAATTTTTCTAAGATTCATCTCTTGAAACCCTTCACCTCCCACCTTTTTTTTTTTTTTGCCATATCCATGATCTCTTTCATCGGCTCTGTTGTAAACCCTGTAAAGTCATGCATGACATGTAGACAGTTTTCACCAGCTGGAATTTATTGTTTTGGGCTTGGTGGTTTTCATGGTTTTTCTAAAACAATGATGGCAACTTCAATGGTGTAATCCCGCCAGACTTTCATGGTGTTTTCTCTATCAGGATTCTCTTCCATAGCATTGTCAATCTTTTCCATAGCATGCCTGTGTAATGAGCCTTAAGGATCCTTATGATCCCCTGATCTAGAGGCTGAATTATAGACATTGTGTTTGGGGACAAGTAGACCACTTCAGTGTCATTCATGGGGTTCTTGGTGGCCAGGGCATTGTCTAATATCAAAAGAACTTTAAAAGGCAGTCTCTTACTGGCAAGGTACTGCCTGACTTCGGGACATTAGTGGAACCAATCCAGGAAAAGGGTTTCTCGTTGTCCAGGCCTTCTTGATGAACAACCAAAAGACTGGCAACTGTGTTTATCTTTTCCCTTCAAGGATTGGGAGTTAGCGATTTTATAGGTAGGGCAGTCCTGATCATAAACCCACTGCATTTGCACAAAACAGTAGAGTGAGCTTATCCCTTCCTGCCTGAAATCCTGGTGCTTTCTTCTCTTCCTTACTAATATATGTCCTTTGTGATATTTTTTTTCCAGAATAGGGTACTTTTGTCTGCATTAAAAACCTGCCCATACAGATATTCTTTCTCCTTAAAGATTTTTTTAATGGTGTCTGCAAATTTGTCTGCTACCTCTTGGTCAGCAGAAGCTGCTTCTGTTATCCTGACATTTTTTTTAAAGCCAAAGCTCTTTTAAAATTATCAAACCATCCTTTTCTGGCATTAAATTGTCCAGCTTTAGATCTTTCACTTTACTTTTGCTTTAAGTCATCATACATAATGACTTCACTTTTTCCTGAATCATGTTAGAGTCTATAGTTATGCCTTTCTGAATAGCAATCCTACACCCGCATAAAAACTGCATTTGCAATACAAGATAAAAAGGTAATTCTTTAAAAGAACAAGGTAATTCTTAAAAAGTACAAGGTTTTCAAAAAAAGTACAGTTTTCATGTCTGCTGACATAGCTGTAGTGATGGCTTCATGAATTTTCTTCATGAATGCTTTTTTACGATGGCTTTATGCTGGATTCGTTTATCTTGAAATGGTGGGCAACCACAGTTGCAGACTTCAATCAATAGTACATATATTAAGCAATTCAAATTTTTCTTATATGTGTAATGTTATGACTTTTCTCTGCTTCTTAGGAGCACCTCCAGCACCGCTAGTGGCATTTTGTATTAGTTCCATATTGTTATTTAAGGTTTGTTGTATTGTACTAAATGCAATGAAAAGTATGCAGGAACTGTGAGAGAGCACTCTTTGCTACTATATGTAATTTACTGGAGAGATGAGTTCCTCATATGGAGATGATTTGTGTCACATGGTAATTTAAGTGGATACTTGCAACACTTGTGTTCACAGCAATAGCAGCAGGAGATGGCTACAAAATTATTACAGTAGTACAGTACATACTACAGTTAATTTTAGGCATTTATAGTTTAATACTGCATCTTTACATTTGTTTATATTTCTCTCAACTGAAGATGGTGCCATGTGGTCTGTAAGTGTTTGTGTGTAAATTTTGATACATTTTAATTTTTTATAATAGATTTGGGTATATTTTATGGTATTAAATGATAAAATAAACTAGCAACTACAAATACTTTATGCATTCATGACATATTTTTCTTAATTTTTTGATATTTCTAGGCTATGTGGTTCATCTAAGAGTTTTTACAACTTGTCACAAATCTCAAAATAATTTTCCAATATATTCACTGAAAAAAATTCATATGTAAGTGGAATGGCACAGTTCAAACTCATATTGTTCAAGGGTCAACTGTATTCCGTCTATGTAGGGGGGAAATTTTCCAACTCCAACAATATATGGTCTTTCTGTCTCACCTAAAAGGGTGGGAGAGCCTTGAGACACTTGAGAAGTTACAGCTCTTGAGAAGTTATATGATCACTAAAAGACTGTAATTTAATCAGAAGATTATAGAATGCTCCCACTCCCCCACATATTACCACCACATCAACAATGATCCAGTACAATAAATGGATTACAGATGAATGAGCTGCAAAGCTGACTCTAAGGAGTTCTTAGGAAAAAGACAAGAGGGGGGACAAAAAAAGAACACTAGAGGAAACTGAAGCCACTGACACCTGCAGCTACTGCAAAAATTAAATGCATCTCAACCCTAACCAGATTAATATAAAACTTCATGCTAAAGTCCTTTTCCTTCAGTTTCTGTTACCCAGTGTATCATGTCTGGGTTTCAACAAAAAAAAATCATAAAACTTGTTAAAAGAAAAGAAAAAATAGTCTAAAGAAACAAAGCCTCAAACTCAGATATGACAGATATTTTAGAATTATCAGACAGAGAATTTGAAATAACTATGATTAATATGTTAAGGACTGTAATGGGAAAAGCAGACAATGTTCAAAAACATGAATAATGTAACATAAGAGATAGAAACTAATAATAATCAAAAGGTAACACTATAAATTGGAAAAACTCTGTAAAAGAAAAGAATCCTTTGGTAGGCACATCAATAGACTAGACATAGTGGAGAAAAAAATCAACGATATTAAAGATAAGTCAGTAGAAACTTCCTAAATTGATATGCAAAGAGAAAAACATAAAAATAATGGAAAAAAAACTCAGAATATCCAAGAACTGTGGGACAATACCAATAGGTGGAATATATGCATAATTGGAATATCAGAAGAAAAAGTAAATGGAAGAGAAGAAATATTTGAAGAAGCAACAGTGAGAATATTCCAAAATTGGTTGCAGATCCCAAATTCCAGTTCTAGAAAGATCAGAGAACACTAAATGAGATAAACACCCAAAAATCTACATCCAGGAATATCACATTTAAACTGCAGTAAACAAAACACAAAAAGAAAATCTTAATGGTAGAAGACAAAACAAAAACAAAAACACCTTATCTACAGAGGTACAAGGATAACAATTACAGTGGACTTCTTGTCAGAACTACATTAGCAAAAAGAGAGCAGTGAAATATTTAGTGTTGAAATGAAGAAAAAAAATCATCAAACTAGAAGTCTATTTCCGGTGAAATTATTCTTCAAAAGAGAAAGAGAAATAAAAACTTTCTCAAACAAAAACTGAGAGAGGGAATTTATCACCAGCAAATCTGTCATGAAAAAAAATATTTTTTTAATTTCTTTCAAACAATGATGGAAAATAATAGGATTCAGAAATTTGGATCTACATAAAGAAAGACTATCAGAGAAGGAATTAATAAAGTTAGGTTACAATATTTTTCTTATTACTACTTATCTAAAAGAATGCATTTCCAGTTAAGAGTATACCACTTCAAATATATAAATATATGCACACACACAATTCAAATATATATATATGCAATTAATCTCAACTTAAAAACATATATCAAAAGATATAGATATCTCATAGATATATCAAAGTCTATGGCAACCACTAACAAAGTTTTTAAAAGCATAACTGATATGCCAAGAGAGGAGAGAAATGAAATTATATAAGATGCTCAAATGAAGCCAAAGAATTCAAGAGACAGAGAGAGAGAGAGAAAATAACAGTTGCAAAGACTAGAAAGCCATGAAAACCAAGTTGAAATTGCCCTGATTGGCAAAAATTTTTTGCTTCTCTTACCTTTCCAGATTCCTACACTCCCTACAATTTTGACCTGGCAGTTCCTTACTATCTGGTCAGCTATTTGATACTTTTAAGGTTTTTTTAAAAAACTATTTTGTCCAGCATTTTTAGTTGTTTTCATTGGGAAGGTTGGTCCAAACAGTTTAGTCCATCGTTACTGCAGATGAGAGTTGCACTGCATGTCTTCTTTGCCTGATTTCCTAGGTTAGAACTCATTGTCCTTGTCTTTACATGCCATATGAAACTCTAAATCGAATTAATAGTATCAAAAAATTAAATAAGAAGTTTTATTTTAACTACAGTAATGTCTGGCTGTAGGAAAGCGTACTGGTACCTGTGAGGGCTGCGCCCAGATGAGGACTTATTCCCAACTATACGGAGACTCACCCTCACCCTTGCTGAGAGAACCATACTTTCCTGCCCCCAGCCAGGTTTTCCATTGTCTACAACCTTCATGAAGTTTCCTACAAACTTTCTGCAAAATCCCAGGTCAGAATCTCTGGGTTTTCCCTTCCACTGTAGATCTTATCCTGCTCTCATACAGGTCTTGAGTCCAGTGATTCTTAAACCATCTGCGGGGAAGCCTCCTCTTTTTTCCTAATCTTGCAAATTGATACTTTTGTAAAAATACAATAAAATTTAATTACAAGAAAAAATAAATTAAAAAAAAATACAATGCTTTTTATTAATTAAACAGATATAATATTATACTCAATACTGTAAGTATTTTAAAAATAGATCATGGACCTAAACAAGAAACACAAATGTATAAAACTTCTAGAAGATAACACAGGAGAAAATCTAAGTGACCTTGGGTTTGGTAATGAGTTTTCATATACAATGCCAAAAGCACTGTGCATGATAGAAATTTTTGATGGATTACACTTTATTACAATTAAAAACTATTTCACAAAAATCACTGTTAAGAGAATCAAAGCTAAGCTATAGACTGGGAGAATACGTTTACAAATTATTTGTCTGATAATTGACATGTAGTCAAAATATACAAAGATCTTTTAAGCTCAACAGTAAGAAAACCAACTACTCGATTAAGAATTAAGAAAAACAGACACCTCACCAAAAAAAAAAACAGATGGCAAACAGCCATATGAAAAGATGCTTAATATCATTTGTAATCAGAGAATTGAAAAACAATGAGATAATACTACATACCTAATAGAATGGCTAAAATCCAAAAACAAACAAGCAAACAATAAAAACAACAATACCAGAGGTTGTCAAGGATATGAAGCAACAGGAATGCTCATTCATTACAGGTGGGTATGCAAAATGTTATGACCATTGTGGAAGACAGTTTGGCAGTTTTTTATGAAGCAAACAATAATCCTATAATATAATCCAGCGATTGCACTTCTAGGTATTTATCCTGTTTATTTGAAAATATATGTCCATGTAAAAATTTGTAAATAAATGTAACAGCTTTATTAAAAATCACCAAAAACTGGAAGCAACAAAGATATCCTTCAATAGGTAAATGGGTAACAAACTGGGGTACATCCCCAACATGTTGGAATATTCAGCAATAAAAAAGAGCTCTCAATACACAAAGAGGTATGAAGGAATGTAAATGCATATTTCCAAGTGAAAGTAGCCAGTCTGAAAAGGCTGCATACTGTGTCATTCCAATTATATGACATTCTAGTAATGGGAAAACTACAGAGAAAGTAGAATGATCATTGTTTGCCAGGAGTTTGAGGGGAAGGTTGGAGGGGTGAATAGGTAAAGCACATAGTATTGACAGGGCAGTAAAACATCACTGTATGTTACTGTAGTAGTGGATGCAAGGCATATTGTTTTTGTCAAAATCCATAGAAATTTACAGCACAAAGAATGAACCTTAATATATGAAATTTTCACAAAATCATTCATGAGGTTGGGGGAATACCTGGAAGTACTGTCCAATGTGACAAAACAATCTAACACTATTTTAAACATATAAAATTACTTCACTGAAGGGGGTAGGCCAGGGAGAAGTTTTGCACATAAAGCACTGTAATCCAGTTAACAAAGTTGTTTCCCACAAGGTTTTAGGACAACATATATGATATACTGTACATGTATGCTGGAACTGAATAATTATATAGATGGTTGGTGGGTGGTAGGAGCTAAGTTTCTCATAGTCGAAATGGGAAATTATAGTCAACCAGGATAAGGTGGCTAGAGTGATCCATGTATTTGAGTTGGAAACATCAGTATAAATTTATGCTTAGCTTGAAGTAAATACAGATGGTGACACATAGAAATATTTCTAGAAATAGTATATACACAGGTTAGTATAAATACATATCATCAGCTGAAAGGGCCTTAAAAGAAAATACCTCCTTAGCAATTAACACATGCAGCTCTCAGATTTTGGTTTCTAATATCATTCACCAGGAAAAGGAGCCAGGGCTTGTTGGAGCAAAGACTAATTCTAGTACTGGGGCAGGAAATATGCAAGATGAGCCAGAAGCATCTTATAGAAGTACTCAAAAACAACAACAACAACAACGTAAAACAAACCCTACACTGAAGGGGAACGGTGTATGTCAAAGAATAACAGTAACCAGCTAAAAGAGCTACCAATAGCCAAAGCTGATACTATCTGAGCAACAAAACAAAGTATTTCAAGCCAAAAGTATACTATAAATATCAATAATTTATAGTGATATGAATAAATGACCAAGTGTGTTAGTAAGGACAAGAGAAAAATTTCCAATTCAGAAGAATTCCAAATAATTTGTGTAGGTATTCTACCCACAAGGAAGAAGATAACTCCTGACTCCTGTAGGCATCGCTGCACATGGTGACTTCCCTCCAAAGAGTACAATATAGAAAGTACTGGAGTAGAGCATAACTTACAGTGGAGAAAGTGGACAAACACCACCTCAACCAGTTGAAAAAGGTCAAGATTAACTATCACAATTTCTGTTGATAGAATATATGCTTGATATGATGTGATGAAAATGATACTTTACCTCTGTGATCTTCCTTCCAATGACCTGCTAAGTCTACTCTTATCATAAGAAAAATATCAGACAAATTCCAATAATGGGGTCTCCTACGAAGTACATTTGACCTGAATAGGTCAGTCAACTTCATCTAATATTTATAAGATACTCCACACAACAACAGCAGAATAAACATTCTTCTCATGTTTACATAGAACATTCATCAAGATAGACCACATTCTGGGACATAAAAAACAATATTTAAAAGAATAGAAATCATAAAAAGTATGTTCTCAGACCACAATTAAGTGAACCTAGGAGTCCATCACAGAAAGATAGTTTGTATATCCTCAAATATTTGTAGATCAAACAACACACTTTAACACGTGTAAAAGAAAAAGCCTCAAAATAATTTTAAGAATATTTTGATCTAAATAAAAATGAAAATATACTTAACCATAATTTATGGGATGCAGTGAAAGTAGCGCTTAGAGACATTTATAAATGTTTATATTAGAAAAGAAGAAAGTTCTAAAACAAATAACCCAAGTTTCTAATGCAGGAACTGAAAAAAGAAAAGCAAATTAAGCCTAAAAGAAGCAGAAGAAAAGAAATAATAAATTTTTTGGCAGAAAGCAGTGGAATTCAAAACACAAAACAATAGTGAAAATCAATTAAATAAAAAAACTTGTTCTTTGAAAAATCAGTAAAATTGATAAATCTCTATCCAGACAGTGGTATTGTGATTAGTAGTAAGAAATATACATTTGGTCTTCATCCCTGTTTCTGACACACAGCTCCCAAAACTGTTGAAAATAAAAAAGGTATGTTTTGTTAATGAGGTGACTGTTGGATAGCACCTGAGGATGGGGTTGGTTAGTTCCCCTAGTAACCAACCCCTTTCAGTCCCACCCTTCAACTTCTGGGGAGGGGAGAGGCTGGAGGTTGAAAGGATTGCCAGTGGCCAATGATTTAATCAATTATTGCTGTGTTATGAAGCCTCCATGAAACCCCAAAAGGATGCGGTTTGGAGAGCTTCCCAGTTGGTGAACATGTGGAGATTGGGGAGAGTGGTGCTAGGAGGGAGCATGGAACCCTGGCACCCTCTACCCATACTTTGCCCTATGCATCTCTTCCAACTGGCTCTTCCTGAGTTACATCTTTTTATAATAAGTCAGTAATCTAGTAAGTAGAATGTTTTAAGTTCGCTGAGCTCTAGCAAATTAATCGAACCCAAGGAGGAGGTCATGGGAACCTCTTATTTATAGCCAGTTTGTGAGAAGCACACAGATTTGCCACTGGCATCTGAAACCAAAGGAGGGGGTTGTTGGGGTCTACAGTCTATAGCCAGTCGGTCAGAAACACAGATGATAACCTGTGCTTGCAACTGGCATCTGAAGGGTGTGTTGGAGGAGAGGGGAGAGGGGTGGGGGTGGTGGTGGAAGCAGTGTTGCAGGACTGAGCCCTCAGCCTGTGAATCTGATTCCATCTCTGAGTGGATAGTATGAGAATTGAGCTGAATTGTTAGGCACCCAGCTGGTGTCAAAAATGTTGCTTGTTGGTGTGGGAAAGCACCTCCCACCTTATACGCACATTGGAATTTGAGTGCAGAACCCAAAATAGAGGCTAACACAGAAAGAAAGAGAGAAGACACAAATTGTCAACATAAAAAATGAAAGAATCATCATTACTACTGATCCCATGGATATTAGAATATTTTTTTAAAATACTATGGGTCTTGTCAGAGAGGAGCTTCAAGATGGTGGAAGAGTAAGAAGTGGAGATAACTTTCCTCCCCAAAAATACATCAGAAATAATCTACATGTGGAAGAATGCCTACAGAACATGTATTGAACACTGGCAGAAGACCTCAGACGTCCCAAAAGGCAAGAAACTCCCCACGTACCTGGGTAAGGCAAAAGAAAAAAGAAAAAAACACTGACAAAAGAATAGGGACGGGACCTGCACCTCTGGGAGGGAGCTGTGAAGGAGGAAAAGTTTCCACACACTAGGAAGCCCCTTCGCGGGCAGAGATTGCGGGTGGCGGGGGGGAGAAGCTTCAGAGCCACGGAGGAGAGCGCAGCAACAGGGGTGCTGAGGGCAAAGCAGAGAGATTCCCGCACAGAGGATCAGTGCCGACCGGCACTCACCAGCCCGAGCGGCTTGTCTGCTCACCTGCCGGGGCAGGCGGGGCTGGGAGCTGAGGCTCGGGCTTCCGTCGGAACGCGGGGAGAAGACTGGGGTTGGCGGTGTGAACACAGCCTGAAGGGGCTAGTGCACCACAGCTAGCTGGGAGTGTGTCTGGGAAAACGCCTGGAACTGCCGAAGAGCAAGAGACTTTTTCTTGCCTCTTTGTTTTGTGGTGTGAGAGGAGAGGGGATTAAGAGCGTGGCTTAAAGGGGCTTCAGAGAAGGGTGCGAGCCGCAGCTATCAGCGCAAACCCCAGAGACTGGCATGAGATGCTAAGGCTGCTGCTGCCACCACCAAGAAGCCTGTGTGCGAGCACAGGTCACTCTCCACACCTCCCCTTCCGGGAGCCTGTGCAGCCCACCACTGCCAGGGCCCCGTGATGCAGGGACAACTTCCCCGGGAGAACACACGGCACACCTCAGGCTGGTGCAATGTCACACCAGCCTCTGCCGCCACAGGCTTGCCCCGGATCTGTACCCCACCCTCCCACTGGCCTGAGTGAGCCAGAGCCACCTAATCACCTGCTACTTTAAACCCGTCCTCTCTGAGTGGGAACAGAAGCTCTCAGGTGACCCACATGCAGAAGCAGGGCCAAATCCAAAGCTGAAACCATGAGCTGTGCAAACAAAGAGAGGAAAGGGAAATTTCTCCCAGCAGCCTCAGGAACAGCAGATTAAATTTCCACAATCAACTTGATGTACCCTGCATCTGTGGAATACCTGAATAGACAACGAATCATACAAAATTGAGGCGGTGGACTTTGAGAGCAAGGATATATTTTATTTTTCCTTTTTCTCTTTTTGTGAGGGTGTATGTGTATGTTTCTGTGTGTGATTTTGTCTGTATAGTTTTGCTTTTACCATTTGTCCTACGATTCTGTCTATAAGATTTTTTTGTTTGTTTTTTGTTTTTTTTCTATACTTTTTAGCACTTCTTATCATTGGTGGATTTGTTTTTTGATTTGGTTGCTCTCTTCTTTCTTTTCTTTTTAAATTACTTCTAAATATTTTTTATTTTTAATAATTATTTTTTATTTAGTAAGTTTATTTTCTTTCTTTCTTTTTTTCCCTTTTATTCTGAGCCGTGTGGAAGACAGGGTCTTGGTGCTCCAGCCGGGTGTCAGGGCTGTGCCTCTGAGGTGGGAGAGCTGAGTTCAGGACACTGCTCCACAAGAGACCTCCCAGCTCCACATAATATCAAATGGTAAAAATCTCCCAGAGATCTCCATCTCAATGCCAAGACACAGCTTCACTCAATGACCAGCAGACTACACTATTGGACACCCTATGCCAAACAACTAGCAAGACAGGAACAAAACTCCATGCATTGGCAGAGGGGCTGCCTAAAATCATAATAAGATCACAGACACCCGAAAACATACCACCAGACGCAGACTTGTGCACCAGAAAGACAAGATCCCGCCTCATCCACCAGAACACAGGCAGTAGTCCCTTCCACCAGGAAGCCTGCACAACCCACTGAATCAACATTAGCCACTGGGGGCAGATACCAAAAACAACAGAACTACAAAACTGAAACCTGTGAAAACGAGACCCCAAACACAGTAATTTAAGCAAAATGAAAAGAAAGAGAAACACACAGCAGATGAAAGAGCAAGGTAAAAACCCACCAAAACACACAAATGAAACGGAAATAGGCAGCCTACCTGAAAAAGAATTCAGAGTAATGATAGTAAAGATGATACAAAATCTTGGAAATAGAATGGAAAAATACAAGAAACGTTTAACAAAGACCTAGAAGAGCTAAAGAGCAAACAAACAGTGATGAACAACACAATTACTGAAATATAAAATTCCCTAGAAGGAATCAATAGCAGAATAACTGAGGCAGAAGAACGGATAAGTGAGCTGGAAGATAAAATGGTGGAAATACCTGCCAGGGAGCAAATAAAGAAAAAAGAATGAAAAGAATTGAGGACAGTCTCAGAGACCTCTGGGAGAACATTAAACACTCCAACATTCAAATTATAGGGGTCCCAGAAGAAGAGAAAAAGAAAGGGTCTGAGAATATATTCGAAGAGATTATAGTCAAAAACTTCCCTAACATGGGAAAGGAAATAGTCAATCAAGTCCAGGAAGCAAATATAGTACCATAGAGGATAAACCGAAAGAGAAACACACCGAGACAGATACTAATCAAACTATCAAAAATTAAATACAAAGAAAAAATATTAAAAGCAGCAAGGGAAAAGCAACAAATAACATATGAGGGAATCGCCATAAGTTTAACAGCTGATTCTTCAGCAGAAACTCTGAAAGCCAGAAGGGAATGGCAGGACATATTTAAAGTGATGAAAGGGGAAAATCTACAACCAAGATAACTCTACACAGCAAGGATCTCATTCAGATTCCATAGAGAAATTAAAACGTTTACAGGTAAGCAAAAGCTAAGAGAATTCAGCATGACCAAACCAGCTTTACAACAAATGCTACAGGAACTTCTCTAGGCAGGAAACACAGGAGAAGGAAAAGACCTACAATAACAAACCCAAAACAATTAAGAAAAGGGTAATATGAACATACATGTTGATAATCACCTTAAATGTAAATGGATTAAATGCTCCAAACAAAAGACATAGACTGGCTCAATGGATACAAAAACAGAACCTGTATATATGCTGTCTACAAGAGAAACACATCAGAACTAGGGATACATACAAAATGAAAGTGAGGGGATGGAAAAAGATATTCCATGCAAATGGAAATCAAAAGAAAGCTGGAGTAACAATTCTCATATCAGACAATATAGACTTTAAAACAAAGACTATTACATAAGACAAAGAAGGACACTACATAATGATCAAGGGATCAATTCAAGAAGATGATATAACAATTGTAAATTTGTATGCACACAACATAGGAGCACCTCAATACATAAGGGAAATACGAACAGCCATAAAAGGGGAAATCAACAGTAACACAACCATAGTAGGGGATTTTAAAACCCCACTTTCTCCAATGGACAGATCATCCAAAATGAAAATAAATAAGGAAGCACATGCTTTAAATGATACATTAAACAAGATGGACATAATTGTAATTTATAGGACATTCCATTCACAAACAGCAGCATACACTTTCATCTCAAGTGCTCGTGGAACATTCTCCAGGATAGATCATATCCTGGGTAACAAATCAAGCCTTGGTAAATTTAAGAAAATTGAAATTGTATCAAGAATCTTGTCCAACCACAATGCTATGAGACTAGATATCAATTACAGGAAAAAAATGTGTAAAAAATATAAATACATGGAGGCTAAACAATACACTACTTAATAACCAAGAGATCACTGAAGAAATCAAAGAGGAAATCAAAAAATACCTAGAAACAAATGAAGTGAAAACACGATGACCCCAAACATATGGGATGCAGCAAAAGCAGTTCTAAGAGGGAAGTTTATAGCAATACAATCCTACCTTAAGAAACAAGAAACATCTCAAATAACCTAACCTTACACCTAAAGCAATTAGAGAAAGAAGAACAAGAAACCCCAAACTCAGCAGAAGGAAAGAAATCATAATGATCAGACAAGAAATAAATGTAAAAGAAATGAAGGAAACAATAACAAAGATCAATAAAACTAAAAGCTGGTTCTTTGAGAGGATAAACAAAATTGATAATCTATTAGCCAGACTCATCAAGAAAAAAAGGGAAAAGACTCAAATCAGTAGAATTTAGAAATGAAAAAGGAGATGTAACAACTGACACTGCAGAAATACAAAGAATAATGAGAGATTACTACAAGCAACTATATGCCAATAAAATGGACACCCTGGAAGAAATGGCCAAATTCTTAAAAAAGCACAACCTTCCAAGACTGAGCCAGGAATAAATAGAAAATATAAACAGACCAATCACAAGCACTGATTGAAATTGTGATTAAAAACCCTCCAACAAACAAAAGCGCAGGACCAGATGGCTTCAGAGGTGAATTCTATCAAACATTTAGAGAAGAGCTAAAACCTATCCTTCTCAAACTCTTCCAAAATATAGCAGAGGGAGGAACACTCCCAAACTCACTCTATTAGGCCACCATCACCCTGATACCAAAACCAGACAAAGATATCACAAAGAAAGAAAACTACAGGCCAATATCACTGATGAACATAGATGCAAAAATCCTCAACAAAATACTAGCAAACAAAGTCCAACAGCACAGTAAAAGGATCATACACCATGATCAAGTGGGGTTTATCCCAGGAATGCAAGGATTCTTCAATATATGCAAATCAATCAATGTGATACACCATATAAACATATTAAAGTATAAAAACCATATGATCATCTCAATAAATGCAGAAAAAGCTTTTGATAAAATTCAACACACATTTAAGATAAAAACCCTCCAGAAAGTAGGCATAGAGGCAACTTACCTCAACATAATAAAGGGCATATATGACAAACCCACAGCAAGCATCATTCTCAATGGTGAAAAACTGAAACTATTTCCATGAAGAACAGGAACAAGACAAGGTTGCCCACTCTTGCCACTGTTATTCAACATTGTTTTGCAAGTTTTACCCACAGCAATTAGAGAAGAAAAAGAAATAAAAGGAATCCAAATTGGAAAAGAAGAGGTAAAGCTATCACTATTTGCAGACAACATGATAATCTACATAAAGAATCCTAAAGATGCTACCAGAAAACTACTAGAGCTAATCAATGAATTCGGTTAAGTAGCAGGATACAAAATTATTGCACAGAAATCTGTTGCATTCCTGTACACTAATGATGAAAAATCTGAAAGTGAAATTAAGGAAACACTTCCATTTACCACTGCAACAAAAAGAATAAAATACCTAGGAATACACCTACCTAAGGAGAAAAAAGACCTGTATGCAGAATACTATAAGACACTGAGGAAAGAAATTAATGAGGATACAAACAGATGGAGACATAGATCATGTTCCTGGATTGGAAGAATAAACATTGTGAAAACGACTATACTACCCAATGCAATCTACAGATTCAATGCAATCCCTATCAAACTACCACTGGCATTTTTCACAGAACTAGAACAAAAAATTTCACAATTTGTATGGAAACACAAAACACCCTGAAAAGCCAAAGCAATCTTGAGAAAGGAAAACGGAGCTGGAGGAATCAGTCTCCCGGACTTCAGACTATATTAAAAACCTATAGTAATTAAGAAAGTATTGTACTGCCACAAAAACAGAAATATCAATGGAACAGGATAGAAAACCCAGACATAAACCCACGGACATATGGTCACCTTATTTTTTTTTTTTTTTTCCTTGCGTTATGCGGGCCTCTCACTGCTGTGGCCTCTCCCATTGTGGAGCACAGGCTCCGGACGCGCAGGCTCAGTGGCCATGGCTCACGGGCCCAGCCGCTCCGCGGCATGTGGGATCTTCCCGAAACAGGGCACGAACCCGCGTCTCCTGCATCGGCAGGCGGACTCTCAAGCACTGCGCCACCAGGGAAGCCCTCACCTTATTTTTGATAAAGGAGGCTAGAATATACAATGGAGAGAGACAGCCTCTTCAATAGTGGTGCTGGGAAAACTGGACAGCCACCTGTAAAAGAATGAAATTAGAACACTCCTTAACACCATACAGAAAAATAAACTCAAAATGGATTACAGACTTAAATGTAAGGCCAGACACTACCAGACTCTTAGAGGAAAACATAGGCAGAACACTCTATGACATAATTCACAGCCAGATACTTTTTGACCCACCTCCTAGAGAAATGGAAATAAAAATAAACAAATGGGACCTAATGAAACTTAAAAGGTTTTGCACTGCAAAGGAAACCATAAACAAGACTAAAAGACAATCCTCAGGATGAGTGAAAATATTTGCAAATGAAGCAATTGACAAAGGATTAATCTCCAAAATTTACAAGCAGCTCATGCAGCTCAATTTCAAAAAAGACAAACAACCAAATCCAAAAATTGGTAGATCTAAATAGACATTTCTCCAAAGAAGATATACAGATTGCCAACAAACAGATGAAAGAATGCTCAACATCATTAATCATTAGAGAAATGCAAATCAAAACTACAGTGAGGTGTCACCTCACACCAATCAGAATGGCAATCATCAAATAATCTACAAACAATAAATCCTAGAGAGGGTGTGGACAAAAGGGAACCCTCTTGCATTGTTGGTGGGAATGTAAATTGATTCAGCCACTATGGAGAACAGTATGGAGGTTCCTTAAAAAACTACAAATAGGGGCTTCCCTGGTGGCGCAGTTGTTGAGAGTCTGCCTGCCAATGCAGGGGACATGGGTTCATGCCCCTGTCCGGGAAAATCCCACATGGAGTGGAGCAGCTGGGCCCATGAGCCATGGCCACTGAGCCTGCGTGTCCGGAGCCTGTGCTCCACAATGGGAGAGGCCACAGCAGTGAGAGGCCTGCATACCACAAAAAATAAAATAAAATAAAATAAAAATAAAACTACAAATAGAGCTACTATATAACCCAGCAATCCCACTACTGGGCATACACCCTGAGAAAATCATAATTCAAAAAGAGTCATGTACCACAATGTTCATTTCAGCTCTATTTACAATAGCCAGGACATAGAAGCAACCTAAGTGCCCATCGATGGATGAATGGATAAAGAAGATGTTGCACATATATACAATGGAATATTCCTCAGCCAGAAAAAGAAACAAAATTGAGTTATTTGTAGTGAGGTGGATGGAGCTATAGTCTGTCATACAGAGTGAAGTAAGTCAGAAAGAGAAGAACAAATACCATATGCTAAGACCTATATATGGAATCTAAAAAAAAACCCAAAAAACAAAATGGTCATGAAGAACATAGGGACAGGATGGGAATAAAGACACAGACCTACTGGAGAATGGACTTGAGGACATGGGGAGGGGGCATGGTAAGCTGGGACAAAGTGAGAGAGTGGCATGTACATATATACACTACCAAATATAAAACCGATAGCTAGTGAGAAGTAGCCCCATAGCACAGGGAGCTCAGTTCGGTGCTTTCTGACCACCTAGAGGGGTGGGATATGGAGGGAGGGAGGGAGACAAATGCAAGAGGGGAGAGATATGGGTATATATGTATATGTATAGCTAATTCACCTTGTTATAAAGCAGAAAGTAACACAGCATTGTAAAGCAATTATACTCCAATAAAGATGTTAAAAATTACTATGAACAACTCTATCCCTACAAATATGAAAATGTAGAGAAAATTGAACCATTCCTTGAAGTATATATCTCTATGGAAGAAATATGGTTGATGCATAAGTGTTTTGATACTGAACCCAGACAAATTAATGTGGATATTATTGCTCAATCCAGGTGAGAAATGATGAGGTATTTGTGGCCGGATAAGTAGAAATTAAAAGGAGAAGGTATGAGGAGGTTTGAAGAAGAGGGAACCATCTATTCCAATCTTACACTTTAACATTTCTCATCTGCTCAGTCCCTTGAACATATCATTGACTGCATAATCTTAATTTTAAGCAAAATTCTCTCTAACTACAACCTCCTGTCTTCCTAGCTAATTACCTCTTTACAGTGATTTTACAGTTCTTTGAATTTCCCATCTAGACTAACATATCTAGGGGAAATTATTTTTAATTGGGATATAGTTGATTTAAAATGCTGTATTAGTTTCAGGTGTACAGCAAAGTGAATCAGTTATACATATACATATATCCACTCTTTTTTAGATTATTTTTCCTTATAGGCCATTACAGAGTACTGAGTACTCTGTACAGTAGGCTGTGCTGTACAGTAGGCTCTTATTAGTTATCTATTTTATATATAGTAGTGTGTATATGTCAATCCCAATCAGGGAAAATTTTTAATAACACTCATTCGAGGCTTTTTGCACCCATAATTTTGTTATTCTTACAGTCAACATGTTTTTCCTTAATGTACATCTAAAATTATTGCTGGAATCTTGAGGAAGAAAAATGGAGCTGGAGGAACCAGGCTCTCTGACTTCAAGCTATACTACAAAGCTGCAGTCATCAAGACAGTATTGGCAGAAAAACAGAAACATAGATCGATGGAACAGGATAGAAAGCCCAGAAATGAACCCACATATCTATGGTCAATTAATCTACGACAAAGGAGGCAAGACTATACAATGGAGGAAAGACAGTCTCTTCAATAAATGATGCTGGGAAAACTGGACAGCTACATGTAAAAGAACGAAATTAGAACATTCTTTAACATCACACAGAAAAATAAACTCAAAATGAATTAAAAACCTAAATGTAAGATTGGATACTATAAAACTCTTAGAGGAAAACATAGGCAAAACACTCTCTGACATAAATTGCAGCAATATCTTTGTCGATCCATCTCCCAGAGTAATGGAAATAAAAACAAAAATAAACAAATGGGACCTAATTAAACTCAAACACTCTTGCACAGGAAAGGAAACCATAAACAAACCGAAAAAACAACCTACAAGATGGGAGAAAATATTTGCAAATGAAACGACCGACAGGGGATTAGTCTCCAAAATTTATGAACAGTTCATGCAGCTCAATACCATAAAAACAAACAACCCAATCAAAAAATAGGTAGAAGACCTAAATAGACATTTCTCCAAAGAAGACATTTGGATGGCCAAGAGGCATATGAAAAGCTGCTCAACATCACTAATCATTAGAGAAATGCAAACCAAAACTATAATGAGGTATCACCTCATACCAGTCAGAATGGCGATCATCAAATAATCTACAAACAATAAATGCTGGAGGGTGTGGAGAAAAGGGAACTCTCCTACACTGTTAGTGGGAATGTAAATTTGTATAGCCACTATGGAGAACAGTATGGAGGTTCCTTAAAATACTAAAAAATATAGCTATCATATGGTACAGTAATCCCACTCCTGGGCATATATCCGGAGTAAAACTTGGTTTGAAAGTATACATGCACCGCATTGTTCATTGCAGCACTGTTTACAATAGCCAAGACATGGAAGCAACCTAAATGTCCATGGACAGATGAATGGATAAAGAAGATATGGTACATATATAAAATGGAATACTACTCAGCCATTAAAGAAATGAAAAAATGCCATTTGCAGCAACATGGATGGACCTGAAGATTATCATACTAGTGAAGTAAGTCAGACAGAGAAAGACAAATATATATCGCTTATATGCATAATCTGAAAAAAAATGATGCAAATGAACTTATTTACAAAATAGAAACAGAATCACAGACTTAGAGAATGAATTTACTGTTACTGGGGGGAAGAGATGGGGGAGGGAAAGATTGAGAGTTTGGGATTGACATGTACACATTGCTATATTTTAAACAGATAACCAATAAGCACCTACTGTATAGAACAGGGAACTCTATTCAGTATTCTGTAATCACCTAAATGGGAAAATAATTTGAAAAAGAATAGATACATGTATATGTATAACTGAATCTCTTTGCTGTATACCTGAAACTAAGACAACATTGTTAATCAACTATACTCCATTATAAAATTTAAAAAATTAAAATAAATAAATAAATAAATAAATAAATAATGAAATTATTGCTAACATTCATAAGGTGTTTCATTTCTACCAATAGGCATCTATGTATCAGTCTCATTGCTCTGCTAATTCCACATGCAAGTGGAAATATGCTACAACGCTTTCATTTTGCTATGTATATTAATGCAATTACACTAATCCTCTTGTTCTTGACTTATTAGTGACTAAGTGGTAAAATGAAAAAATATTTATCTCATCTATTCCATATAAGCAAAAACTAAAAGAAGCTGATCAATATTCTCATATTCAATTCAAGTAAATTTTATCTCTAGTTAATGAAAATTGGGAATAAAAATGAAAACTTTTTTCCATGAAATCATTTTCAATTCAAAAGTGGGTATTAGCGTTTGAAAAAGATACCTTTATTAAATTAAAAACATAATTCAATACTAATCTCAGGTTGATATTCATAACCCTTAGAGGTAATGAATTTCAGAAAGGAATGTTTTAAGTAGGAAATACAATTATACTGTCACATATAAAACATGATTTGAAAAATATAACTAAGATGAAGTGGCTTACCAAATTGTAATTCAGAGCTAATCATTCAATTTGCTTCACTGTTTCCCTTACACATCCTTCATTCCCTACCACCTCACCCACACCATAAAAAGATGAGAATATAAATGTTTTTCTGTACTCTCTGTCCTATTTTGTAGTTTCAGATTATGATCCTTTGGCAAATGGAAAATTATCTATTATAAATTTGATGAGAGCAGCTAAAAGGTATTTAAGAAAAATATTGAAAAAGTAACCTGTCTTCATGAATATTTCGAGGATTTTTTTCAAAAACAAATAAACTCTTGGTTTTTTTTTTTTTTTTTTTTACTATATTTGTAGTATTTCTGAGGATTCCTTCCAGGAGATTGGATGTACAAATAAAGCTATTCATAAGATTTTCCCCACTTTACCTATCTTATACTAAAGGGATAAGTACAATTTAATACAGTACAATGGTAAATAAGCCTTTCTTCTTTTTAAGCAATATGCTTCATCATTATTTTATAAAGTAGGAATCTAACTTTGTGCCATACAACATGGCTAGATTTAGGGGCTTATACATTTTTTAACATGATAATACTTTGATATTAATATTTGGGTAAAATTAAGTAACAGAATTATCTTGTTTTAATAGGTATGCTCATATTAAACATTCAGGGAAATTTCTTTAGGTGTTTATATTTCTAAATTAATAAAATGTAACCCTTTATATAAAGAATAGATTTGTTGAGGCCTAATTCTAAATATTTTTGATATGTGTTTATCATATTTAATTTAAATTTGGGATTTAATTTAAAACTTACTTTAAATTTAAGTTTGGGAACTTACTGATGCTTTCATACACGACAGTAATCCTTTAGGGATTCAATATTCAACGTGTATAATATGATTCATTCTGAAGAAATACGACTAGCTCCTGCAAAATTGCCTTACAGTTTACAATTCAAAAATATTTTAACATTGTAGTGTGGGTTAATACAGTCAAATAGATTACTTTTGTGTCATCATGGTATTAAAAATGTGGGGATTCTCATTTTTTGTTGTATTCCTTTTAAATGTTAAAATGTACTATTTATCCAAATGCCTGCTGGTGGTTTGCTGTCACTTTAAAATGAAAAAAATGCACTCATCTCATTCTAAATCTGTTATCCTTTAATCTTGTTTATTGTTAATGGCAACATAAGTGTCCTAAATTCTGGTCTTACTCATTCCTCTCCTTCACACTATATAAAATCAATCACTAAGTCCTATAGGTTCCTGATCCAAAGTGCCATAATAATTTCTTCTTCCTGAAATTTTTTGTAACTTCATTTCCTTAGCCCAAGTCTTATTTGTATTGTAAACTAAAAACCTCTTTCTGGATGCATTGATTCTCCAATCACAGTGGAAGTCACTGCATCCTGAACTATGTTCTATATTGACTGTAAGATGAAGGAAGGAGCCATATGCCAAGGAAAGATGTGGACAGTAAAAGCTGAAAAAAGCAAAGACATGGATTCTCCCTTAGAACCTACATAAAGGAACACAGTCCATCCATCACCTTGAATTTTGTCTGAATAGACCTCTGTCAGACTTCCGACCTACAGAATTGTAGGATGGCAATTTGTATCATCAGAATACTTATTTTCATAAAGTGTTCTTTGAAGATATTAAGGATGTGACACACAGATCCCTTCAAGTTAAACCGAAGAGCATCTCAGAAACTTAAGGACATTATCCCTCAGTTATCTCAGCAAAAGTTAAAAATAGAGATGAGCTAATCTAGGAAATATTTGTGAAGGAGCTTCTTGTCTAATTAGTGAACACTGGGTCATACACAGGAGCACTGTGGAAAAGTCTAGAAAGGTGTATTTTTTAAAATGGCTTAGTTCTTCTAATGGTAAGTCCTTTCATATTTATGTTTCAGATTTCAGAGATAAACCTATGGCAAGGTTTCCAAATGTTTGGTTCAAGGGTCCCAAGTATCACCTGTCTAAAATTATGTAGTAAATTAATATTTATGATGAAAGTGATTATGCATTCACTATATTGCACATAAAACTATGTATATATGTTGATGAGTTATAATTTCTAAATGTCATTTGTACTCATCAAATAAATCCTTAGGCTCTGCTGATTCAAATGACAGAATAAGGCAAAAATAGCTCTGTGATGGTTATAAATGTTAGAAACAGATCCACAATTATTGGTCACTAAAATCTCAGTCCTCTTGAAGACAGGTGACTTTGACAATTTAATACAATTTTTTAGGCTGATAACATTTTGTTTTTTGTCTACCCTCCATGAAAATAAAGATGGGTACCACAAGAACAAACAACCAGAGAGTCAGCTTGTTTGTCAGAGCCTCTGGTTCTCCAGCAGATAATGCAGTCAGCAACAAAGATGTCAGCGTTTTGACCTGGAGCAAAAGACAATGTTCATCTGCATGTGTTAGCTTGAAGCACAACCTGGCGATCTGGAAGATTTTCCCCATGAAAGCTGTCCTAAAATTGCTCCACATAACATGGAGACTCTGGAAAAAATTCCTTTGGGCTAACTAGTGTTTTAATCTGTTGACAGCATTTTAATTTTCTCTTTCTGAAGAACCTCTGAAGGAGGCCCCGTGGAGAAAGAAGTGAGTCAAGAGGAAATTAAAAGTGAAGATCTTGTTTTCTCACAACTAGGATAAATCTGTTAATTAAGCCAACCCAGAAAAATGTAAGCAATTTTTAATTTACAATCTGGTGAAAGCTTGCTATCAAATAAATTGATTAGTAGTAATCATAATCAAAAGCTCTGGATTAGTAGTTAATTTGTGGAATCAATTAATAGGAAAATTTATCAAATATTTTTTGCCCTGTGTTTCTGCAGATAACAGATTCATTGCCCTGTGTTTCTGCAGATAAGAAACCCTGGATTGTGGGATATGCAATGATTCCTAGGGATATGGCTCTGATGTGAGTTTGCTTTTTTCTTGATTTCTTGTTTCAAAAAGTGTACTATTGAATATGTGATTTAATTTTTCCTTTTTATAAGCATAATATTAATGGATGATGTGTAAAATTATTTATCAGGTAGAATTTTTTAGTATTAATTTATTAAAGTGGTCTATCCAACTGTTTGTCCTGGATATTTATAACTAATTCACTTAAGGCTGGATAAGTATTTTTCCAAATTAATAAAATTAGCAGTGGCTCAAGGCTCAATTATCTGCAGTTAAACCTCAAATGCACTACATCTCTCTAATTTAGAATTTAATGTTTGCTTGAAGCGTTTTTTTTCCCTAAATATAAAAGTTTCATATAAATTCTTAAACCATGTAATACACTACCCTAATTTATAAGACTTTTAAAATAAATATTGGGTATGTTACTGAAGGACTGTTTCTCGAAGGAAGTTCCTTAAGGCAAAATTTTAAAAGTATTTTTAAAATACATTTTGTAAATCAGTCATTTCCTTAAATTAGATTTATCATCCAAACTAACCTAACATCATTGATTTGATTATAAATTAAGAGAGAAGATAGAGCCCTATTACTTGATCTATGAGAAAAATATAACCAGATAAATATTTAAATTTTATTTTTAAACTTCAGAGTAAATTTGTTTATGCTCTCTTTTCTAAAAAGAAAACATATCACCTTAGCATATCTTCTATTATTCAATTCTTTTCTTCAAAGATAATTTGCAGCAGTGCCTGGTTTAAGGGTCAGTTATATATGATTATACTTGGGCCAAAACGTTTTAAAAAATTATACTTCATGTGTTATAAAGCAACATAAGGAATATGATATTTCTGTTTAATGCCAAACTTTACTTTCATTTGGAATATAATTTTACATTATCACGTCTGAAAATTCTTATCACAGTTTTAGCTTTCTTTATTGTGTACTAAAAATACTCCACAGTATTGCAAAAGTGCAATTGGTTATTAAGACAGAAGAGAAGAGTCTTCAAAAATCAAAATGACCCTTTAGTCATCATCAATTCATTCTGCCTAAATAGTCTTTGGTCTCATATTAAAACATAGTGATGGCTTAAAATGACCAATCAGAGACTTACCACTGAAAGGGAAAAGAAGGACTTGATCAGCTAAAGTCATGTTCTGCTAATTTTAAGGGAAATATATATTAACAGAGACCTCTATATCATATTCCATATGTCATATACATTACATGAACTTAACTTACATGAAAATTTTTATTAAAAATTGGGCATTGATTTTTAACTCCCAGGCAAGCCAGAGTAACAGAGACTGACTTTACACTCCTACTTGAAACAACTGAAAAACTAGACAAAATACATAAAAGAAGAGTATAGTTTTTAAGTCTATGGACATCAGGGAATTAAGGATAGTGATCCCTGAGAGACAGGAAGCAAGTGAGGTAAGCTCTATGATTGCTTAGTTTCCTGTCTAAAGAAAGTTTCCAGCTGGGGCAAAGATAGGGGACCCAGGAAGAGACTAGAGTTGAGGAACTGAAGCTGAGGGTCCTGAGAAGCCAAAAAAGTCTAAAGTTCACAGTGTAGAGTACCAAAGAGTGAACTGCATAGATAGAGGACTCTGAGAATCTGCAGAGTAGCCCCCTGGAGTCTTAATCTGAGTATTTATATACATTTGGGGAAAATGTTGCCCAAAGAAAGAACCACTCAAAATCATTAAAAAGAAAAATTTCCAGAACCCACACAGAGCCAGAAATAATACCAGTTCCTACCAGTCAGATTGGAAAGACTTACAGGGCATTGGGTAGAGTACTCAGAAGGGTAGTGCCTTAAATATAAGGAAAATTAGTCATTAACTGCATGTTGCTCTTATCTCACAATGCCTAAAAACAAGACCTGAAAAGATCAAACTGTTTCCAAGTAACTTAACTGCATGCTAGAATGAAGCCTAAGAATATTTATTAGAGTAAAAAAAAAAAAAAAATCCAGCTGCCAATACTTTCATATTGTCCAGAATTCTGAAATTACCCAGAATGCAAAAAAGAAAATGCAACCCACAGTGAGAAGAATAATCAGTTAATTGAAACTAAAAAAAAAAAAAAAAAAAAAAAAAAAAAAAAAAAAAAAAAAAAAAAAAAAAAGGGGGGGGAAAAAAAAAAAAAAAAAAAACCCCCCCTGCCAATACTTTCATATTGTCCAGAATTCTGAAATTACCCAGAATGCAAAAAAGAAAATGCAACCCACAGTGAGAAGAATAATCAGTTAATTGAAACAGACCCAGAAATAACACAAATGATGGAATTAGTAGACATGACTGTACAAAGAGTCATTATAAGTGTATACTAAATCTTTAAGAAGCTAGAGGAAGGATTAACACATGAAATAGAGAAAAGAAAGTTACAAAAGAGGACCCAAATCCAACTTCCAGTGATGAAAGTTACAATATCTGAGAGAAAAAATATATATTATTTAGATGTGTTGACAGTATATAATATACTGCAGAAAAAAAAAAAAAAACAAAGATTAGTGACCCTCAACACATATGAAAAGATACTATCCAAAATAAAACAGAGTAAAAAAAGAATGACCAAAAAAAAATAAGTGAACAGAAGAACCATGTGACAATATCAGGCAATCTAATGTACATGTAATTGGAGTCAGATGAGGCAAAAAAGGTGGGATAATGAAAAATAAAAAAAGAATATGAAGAAATTATGGCAGATTTTCCCCCAAAATTTGATAAAAACTGTAAAGCCACAGATGAAGACACTAAACAAAACCAATGAAAAGAAACAAGAAGGAAACTACACTAAGGTATATGACAAGCAAAATGTTTAAAACCAGAGGAAGAAAAATAATATCTTAATAGAAGTTCAAGAGAAAAGGATATATACAGAGAATACAGATAAGGGTGACAGCAGTGTTTTGGCAGGAAAAAGTGCTAGATAGAAGATATTGAAACAACATCTTTAAAGAATGGAAAGAAATCTGTCAATTTATAATTTTATAACATGAGGAAATATTTTTCAAAAATGAAGATGAAATAAATACTTTTCACACATACAAATGCTGAAGAATTCAACACCATCAAACTTGCACTATAAAAAAAAAAGTTAATGGAAGAGCTTTAGGTGGAAAAAAATGATACCATGACAATAACATAAACAATAATTATCAGATTAGATGAGAAAGCAAGACCCAACTATATGTTGCATATAAGAAAGCCAGATTAAATAGAGAAACAAATAGATTAGTGTAAAATCAGAAGTTGTGAAGGACATGAGGTGTTACTACTTACAAGATTATATACTAGATGGATGGATGGATGGATGATAGATAGATAGATAGATAGATAGATAGATAGATAGATAGATAGATATAGCTAAACAGACAGACAGAAAGAAAGATAGATAGATACTAGCAGAAACTGTAGGTATCTGAGTCTGAGACCAGAGCTTTATCAAGTTGATCCCTCATTCCTAGTATTAGGCAGGTGAGATGGTGAGAGCCAGATGAATAATCCTACTTGAATGGTGGGATCAAAGTACAGGAAGTAGACAATGCAAATATTAATCTGGGAGTTTATATAAGAGAAGAGTAATTGTTTCCCAGTCCCCTCCTGATAAAAGAAAAGAAGACTTTGCTCCCTAATGTAAACAAAAACTCTCTTCTGGAAGAGAAAGGGGAAGATCCTTGGTTCTTACACTTTGTAATGTAGATAAATGTCTCTAAATCATCCTCTAAGCTTACAACCCAGAGTTTTATCCCCCTTTGAAATATAAACACATAGGGAGACATGTCCCTATATCCCTATGAAATTTACTTTCAAAATTTGTCCCTTAACCCAGTACTCTGGAATGTAAGCATTTGGCTACAGGGGAGATAAGGGAAAGTGTGTGTGCGTGTGTGTCTGTGTGTCTGTGTGTTTTGGGGGTGGGCGGGTTTCTTGGTATTATAATCTTCCAAAAAGAAGCAAATGTCTCTATCATGAAGAAAGTAAATGGCTGCAGGTTTGATATAAATGCCCTGTGAAGAGCAAATATTACTGGGAAAATGAAAGAAAACATGCTTTGTTATAGTATATCAATTTCCATAGCTCAGAATGAATTTTCTAGGAACACTGAGAAATACAAGGAAAATTTGATTTTTCCACAGCTGAAAGTAAAATAATGGAAAAGGATATACAAAGTTAACACTAATCAGTGATCCAAAGATAGCTACAGTGGCTATTTTAGTATTATACAAAATAATTTCAGAGCAAAGGATATTATCAAGAATACAGAGTCATTTCATAATGACAAAGGGATTGTTTTTTCTAGAGGACATAATCATCCTAAACATTTAAACACATAATAGAATATATTAAAAATGTACAAAGCAAAAACTGATAGAACCACAGGGACACATAGATGAACTTACAATTACAGTAAAAGATTTCAACACTATCTCTCAATGACTGATTAAAAAAAATAAAACAAAAAAACAGAAACTCAATAAGAATATAAAAGACATGAACCACACTTTTCATGAACCTGACTTAATTGACCTTTATATATACTTCTCCCTAAAACAGAAATGCATTCTTTTAGGCTCCTGGGAAAGACTCAATAATTCCAAAGGATTCAAATCATACAAAATAATTCTTTAAGCAAAATGTAACTAGTAGTAAAATCAGTAACTGAAAGATCTCTGGAAATACTCAAATATTTAGAGACAACACAATTCTAAATAGACTGTCAAAAAGACATTTAAATTAATATTAAAAAGTATTCTTACTGAATGAAAATGTAAACAATGTAGCAAAATTTTCAAGATTCAGCTGTAGCAGTATCTAGAGGGAAACTCATAGCACTAAATGCCTGTATTAGTGGACAAATTCCTTAAAAGAGGCAAGCCAGCAAAGTTCACTCAAGAAGAAATAGATATCTTAAATAACTCTAAATTAATTAAAATTGAACATGCAGTTAAAAACTTTCCCCAAAAGAAAAATCAAGGTCCAGATAGCCTGACTGAGGAATTTACTTCTATTGTTAAAGGCGAATTATCTGTGCTCCTAGCAGGGACAAAATCTCTGTTGCTGAACTAGATCCCATCTTTTTAATATATCAAGGAAATCTTTCCACCAGGATTCCTCTATTTAACCTACATCATAAGTTCTCCTATTTTACTAGATCATCCTTAAAAGCACACAGACGTACTTTAAATTAAAATCTTTACATCTTTTCCTCCTGACTGCCTCACTGCTTTCCTTCTTTTCACAGAAAACCTTCTTAAAAATATTGATTTACCAGTGCTGACCAACAGAACTTTATGCAATGATGGCAATTAAGGAGTTAGATACTATTTCATTTCTACAGATTGAACATAGGAAAAATAGTCTATTAATATCAAGTGTTGGTGACACTGTGTTATAACCTGAGTATTTTTAACATGTTGGTAGCTATGTAAATCCATACAATGCTATGGAGAAAGAGAAAATATTTAGAAGATGTTGTGCTATTTTCCTTGGCCTTACCATTATAGTATAAGTAAGACTGGCTTTTAGCCGCAAGTCATCTGCATATTTTTAACCTGAGAGTCTTTTCTCTGCTCACACTCACCCCAGGCATGCATGCAGGGCAGGCCAGAAGTCCCAGAGAATTAATGGCTCTAGGAACAGCCCTCAATCAATAACAGGTGTGTTAATGTATAAATACTCTAGTTCCCTCACACTTAAGGTTGAATATCTCTGAGTTTCAACCACATTCTACATGGTTATCATAGTTTCCTAGTAAAATTAAGCGCCAGGTGCACACAATGGTAACTTGCTTGAAAATTCACGCTTTATTGGCTGCCTTCCCTTCCTTATCTCAATTCCTTCTGGGATCACCTCCCAGATAAGTTACTCATAATTGACTCCTCATCTCAGGGTCTGCTTCTCAGGAAAACAAGCTATGACAGACTTTTTCAAGTAAATTTGAAGATGTGCATATTGATGAAATAGCAATTCCACCCCTAGGTATTTATCTTAGAAGATCTATTGCATATGTGCACCAGGAGACATCTACAAAAGTGTTAATAGTATTCCATTTTGTATTAGCAAATAACTGGAAACAGGAGAAAGGATAATAAATTAGTAACTTCATACAATGGAAAACTCCGCAGCAGTAAAAATGAATGGATTTTAGCTTTAAGTACCATCATGCAAAAATCTCAGAACAAATGTTTATGGAAAAAAAAGGTATGTTGAAGAATGCCTAATGATTTGCATTTTATAAAGTTAAAAGTCTGTAAAATGAAAAAAGTGTTCAGGGACACTAATATACATGATAGTATTCTAAGGAATTGCAAAATTTAATGCAAAATTTAGGATAATGGGTACCTCTGAAGTAGAAAGGAAGTGGATTGGAATAGTGCATAAAAGGTCTTTGAAGATGATTATAATAGTATTTCAAATTAAACTGGGTGGTAAGTGTATCTCTGTTCATTATTCTTTATAAATTACAAAAATTTTACAAATGACATTTTGTGTCTACTTAGTATTGAGAATAGGAAACTTTAAAAAATGAAACTTTATGATGAGAAAGGTAG